>NC_140258.1:917500-1037500 GCF_949987555.1 Borostomias antarcticus
GCATACTGCTCTATCATACTGCTCTATCATACTGCTCTAGCATACTGCTCTATCATACTGCTCTATCATACTGCTCTACCATACTGCTCTATCATACTGCTCTAGCATACTGCTCCATCATACTGCTCTATCATACTGCTCTATCATACTGCTCTATCATACTGCTCTATCATACTGCTCTATCATACTGCTGTAGCATACTGCTCTAGCATAATGCTCTACCATACTGCTCTATCATACTGCTCTATCATACTGCTCTACCATACTGCTCTATCATACTGCTCTATCATACTGCTCTAGCATACTGCTCTATCATACTGCTCTATCATACTGCTCTAGCATACTGCTCTATCATACTGCTCTATCATACTGCTCTATACTGCTCTATCATACTGCTCTATCATACTGCTCTAGCATACTGCTCTATCATACTGCTCTATCTGCTCTATCATACTGCTCTAGCATACTGCTCTATCATACTGCTCTAGCATACTGCTCTATCATACTGCTCTATCATACTGCTCTAGCATACTGCTCTAGCATACTGCTCTATCATACTGCTCTATCATACTGCTCTACCATACTGCTCTATCATACTGCTCTCAGTGTTTGCTGTCTGCTGAGGGGGAGCAGGGATGTGAACTGTTTAAACTAAATAAATCACATGTATTTAATTGTATTATTTTAATCATTGCTTCTTTTCTTTTTTTATGCAACTCTACTTTGTAAAATTCAAAGCTTGGGATGCTACAATTATAATCTGGAAGTGTCTGCTCTGCTCCACTAGTGTGACACTCTCATTGAATTGCTATTCAGATTCAGGGGCAAGGCTCCTGATCCTCTCCTTCACTCTGTCCTCGCGCAGCAGAGAGGGTCACAGAGCAGCAGAGCGGGTCACAGAGCAGCAGAGTGGGTCACAGAGCAGCAGAGCGGGTCACAGAGCAGCAGAGAGGGTCACAGAGCAGCAGAGTGGGTCACAGAGCAGCAGAGTGGGTCACAGAGCAGCAGAGCGGGTCACAGAGCAGCAGAGAGGGTCACAGAGCAGCAGAGAGGGTCACAGAGCAGCAGAGAGGGTCACAGAGCAGCAGAGTGGGTCACAGAGCAGCAGAGCGGGTCACAGAGCAGCAGAGCGGGTCACAGAGCAGCAGAGTGGGTCACAGAGCAGCAGAGTGGGTCACAGAGCAGCAGAGAGGGTCACAGAGCAGCAGAGTGGGTCACAGAGCAGCAGAGAGGGTCACAGAGCAGCAGAGCGGGTCACAGAGCAGCAGAGTGGGTCACAGAGCAGCAGAGCGGGTCACAGAGCAGCAGAGTGGGTCACAGAGCAGCAGAGTGGGTCACAGAGCAGCAGAGTGGGTCACAGAGCAGCAGAGCGGGTCACAGAGCAGCAGAGTGGGTCACAGAGCAGCAGAGAGGGTCACAGAGCAGCAGAGCGGGTCACAGAGCAGCAGAGTGGGTCACAGAGCAGCAGAGAGGGTCACAGAGCAGCAGAGTGGGTCACAGCCTCACAGCACAGAGCAGCGGTGTTCACGTTACAGCATGACGAGCTCCAGAGTTCACAGATTGCCTCATTAATGGCATGAGGTTCCCCAGCTATTAGCATTGGGTTTAAATCCGAAATATTGCCAAATAGGCGCTTTTGCTTTTGGTAATCCTCCGCCACCGTCTAGAGTAACCAGCTGAGCAGCCCTCAGCCCTTTCACTTTCCTTCCTGAACGTTCTTTGCAAATTATTTTACAACTTTTTTTTCCGTTAGATTTGTGTTCGCCCCAAATGTTTGCAAAAATAAGTGAATGGTGAAAGAAATGGACTGACAGAGCGGTTGGGGAGTAGCAGAGAGAGGAAAGGGAGGAGCAGAGAGGAAAGGGAGGAGCAGAGAGGAAAGGGAGGAGCAGAGAGAGGAAAGGGAGGAGCAGAGAGGAAAGGGAGGAGCAGAGAGAGGAAAGGGAGGAGCAGAGAGGAAAGGGAGAAGCAGAGAGAGGAAAGGGAGAAGCAGAGAGGAAAGGGAGGAGCAGAGGGACAGAGAGAAGCAGAGAGGAAAGGGAGGAGCAGAGAGGAAAGGGAGGAGCAGAGAGGAAAGGGAGGAGCAGAGAGAGGAAAGGGAGGAGCAGAGAGAGGAAAGGGAGGAGCAGAGAGGAAAGGGAGGAGCAGAGAGAGGAAAGGGAGGAGCAGAGAGAGGAAAGGGAGGAGCAGAGAGGAAAGGGAGGAGCAGAGAGAGGAAAGGGAGGAGCAGAGAGAGGAAAGGGAGGAGCAGAGAGGAAAGGGAGGAGCAGAGAGAGGAAAGGGAGTAGCAGAGAGGAAAGGGAGGAGCAGAGAGGAAAGGGAGGAGCAGAGAGAGGAAAGGGAGGAGCAGAGAGGAAAGGGAGGAGCAGAGAGGAAAGGGAGGAGCAGAGAGAGGAAAGGGAGGAGCAGAGAGGAAAGGGAGGAGCAGAGAGAGGAAAGGGAGGAGCAGAGAGGAAAGGGAGGAGCAGAGGGACAGAGAGAAGCAGAGAGGAAAGGGAGGAGCAGAGAGGAAAGGGAGGAGCAGAGAGGAAAGGGAGGAGCAGAGAGAGGAAAGGGAGGAGCAGAGAGAGGAAAGGGAGGAGCAGAGAGGAAAGGGAGGAGCAGAGGGACAGAGAGAAGCAGAGAGGAAAGGGAGGAGCAGAGAGAGGAAAGGGAGGAGCAGAGAGAGGAAAGGGAGGAGCAGAGAGGAAAGGGAGGAGCAGAGAGGAAAGGGAGGAGCAGAGAGGAAAGGGAGGAGCAGAGAGGAAAGGGAGGAGCAGAGAGGAAAGGGAGGAGCAGAGAGAGGAAAGGGAGGAGCAGAGAGGTAAGGGAGGAGCAGAGAGAGGAAAGGGAGGAGCAGAGAGGAAAGGGAGGAGCAGAGAGGAAAGGGAGGAGCAGAGAGGAAAGGGAGGAGCAGAGAGGAAAGGGAGAAGCAGAGAGAGGAAAGGGAGGAGCAGAGAGGAAAGGGAGGAGCAGAGAGGAAAGGGAGGAGCAGAGGGACAGAGAGAAGCAGAGAGGAAAGGGAGGAGAAGAGAGGAAAGGGAGGAGCAGAGAGGAAAGGGAGTAGCAGAGAGAGGAAAGGGAGGAGCAGAGAGGAAAGGGAGGAGCAGAGAGAGGAAAGGGAGGAGCAGAGAGGAAAGGGAGGAGCAGAGAGGAAAGGGAGGAGCAGAGAGGAAAGGGAGGAGCAGAGAGAGGAAAGGGAGGAGCAGAGAGGAAAGGGAGGAGCAGAGAGAGGAAAGGGAGGAGCAGAGAGGAAAGGGAGGAGCAGAGAGGAAAGGGAGGAGCAGAGAGGAAAGGGAGGAGCAGAGAGGAAAGGGAGGAGCAGAGAGAGGAAAGGGAGGAGCAGAGAGGAAAGGGAGGAGCAGAGAGAGGAAAGGGAGGAGCAGAGAGGAAAGGGAGGAGCAGAGAGAGGAAAGGGAGGAGCAGAGAGAGGAAAGGGAGGAGCAGAGAGGAAAGGGAGGAGCAGAGGGACAGAGAGAAGCAGAGAGGAAAGGGAGGAGCAGAGAGGAAAGGGAGGAGCAGAGAGAGGAAAGGGAGGAGCAGAGAGGAAAGGGAGGAGCAGAGAGAGGAAAGGGAGGAGCAGAGAGGAAAGGGAGGAGCAGAGAGAGGAAAGGGAGGAGCAGAGAGAGGAAAGGGAGGAGCAGAGAGGAAAGGGAGGAGCAGAGAGGAAAGGGAGGAGCAGAGAGGAAAGGGAGGAGCAGAGAGGAAAGGGAGGAGCAGAGAGGAAAGGGAGGAGCAGAGAGAGGAAAGGGAGGAGCAGAGAGGTAAGGGAGGAGCAGAGAGAGGAAAGGGAGGAGCAGAGAGGAAAGGGAGGAGCAGAGAGGAAAGGGAGGAGCAGAGAGGAAAGGGAGGAGCAGAGAGAGGAAAGGGAGGAGCAGAGAGGAAAGGGAGAAGCAGAGAGAGGAAAGGGAGAAGCAGAGAGGAAAGGGAGGAGCAGAGAGAGGAAAGGGAGGAGCAGAGGGACAGAGTAGCAGAGAGGGAGAGAGACGCACGCACACTGCCCCGACCACAGGATATTGCAGTACCTTTAGACGGCAGGGTATCGCGGTACCTTTCTAGT
This sequence comes from Borostomias antarcticus, assembly GCF_949987555.1. NCBI lineage: Eukaryota > Metazoa > Chordata > Actinopteri > Stomiiformes > Stomiidae > Borostomias > Borostomias antarcticus. The sequence continues at coordinate 921,540 of NC_140258.1, forward strand.
ATCAGTGTACCGTGCAACACTAGTAGGGACATCCACTGGAATGAGGAGAGAGAGAGAGGGGGATGTCTCGGAGTGGGAGACAGAGAACAAACGCAGACCCCAGCCCTGCCAGACACACGCTAACAGCCTCTCCTCCTCTCTCTCGTATGCTTCTCTCACTTAGCTCTGGGCTCCGTGAGGATGTGTTGCTGTTGTCCACTATTGTCTTTTCAGTCATTTATTTAGGTTGTTTACTCTAAATCTCTCCGGCGGAGCTAAGGCATTTTGTTGGGTTAGGGATGAGGGATGAGGGATACTGAGGGGTGATTACTTCTCAGTGAGAACGGTGTCTCTGTATCTACCCCGGTGGGAGGCGTCTCTTGGTGCTGCCGCTGTCATCCCTCCCCAGCTGTCATCCCTCCCCAGCTGTCATCCCTCCCCAGCTGTCATCCCTCCCCAGCCCCATACTGTATGACTGACGTCCACTTCAAACCTCAGACTCTCTGACCGCTCCTCGGAGGCTAGATAAGTTAATTGCAGTTTAAAGTGCATTAAACAACATGGCCTCAAGTTACACACCTTCTAGACGACTGAACCAAGTGAGGCCAGAGGTGATAACAGCAGATCATGAACCCAAGTTTGAACCCAAGAGCACTATTAAAAGGTGCCATGGGGGCTCAGTGGAGTAGGAGAGGCGCTGGAGGTGTTTAGAGATACTGGGACCTACTGTACCCTTCAGGTGCTGGTCCGGTGTGCTATGAGTGGATGGATAATTAGGTGGTCATGCTCGCTGGACGAGCGGGAGGGAATGCAGAGCCCTCTTCTTCTTCTTCTTCTCTCTCTCTCGCACTTGTCAAGCCCCAGAAGTCCCTGGCCGCGCTGCCGAGGCCTGCAGCTCACCGACGCATGGTCACATCCACGCCACATATGGCGCTGCCTCGATACGGCTGATATGAGTAATGAGCACCGTGGTCTATTACTCCCTATAAATGGGTCAGGTTCCCCTGAGGTTCTGGGGGTGGACAGGGACAGGGAGGGAGGGAGGGAGGGAGGGAGGCAGGGAGGGAGAGAGAGAGAGAGAGAGAGAGAGACCGAGAGAGAGAGACTAGGACAGATGACTGCAGCAGGTCTACTTGTCACAGCACAGCACCATCCACCAAAACCCAGACTCTACACACCTGAGACAAACCTGCCTCCAACCAGACAGAGCCATCATCTAGCTCCACACCTGCCTTCCTACTGCAACCAGACAGAGCCATCATCTAGCTCCACACCTGCCTTCCTACTCCAACCAGACAGAGCCATCATCTAGCTCCACACCTGCCTTCCTATTGCAACCAGACAGAGCCATCATCTAGCTCCACACCTGCCTTCCTACTGCAACCAGACAGAGCCATCATCTAGCTCCACACCTGCCTTCCTACTGCAACCAGACAGAGCCATCATCTAGCTCCACACCTGCCTTCCTACTGCAACCAGACAGAGCCATCATCTAGCTCCACACCTGCCTTCCTACTCCAACCAGACAGAGCCATCATCTAGCTCCACACCTGCCTTCCTACTGCAACCAGACAGAGCCATCATCTAGCTCCACACCTGCCTTCCTACTGCAACCAGACAGAGCCATCATCTAGCTCCACACCTGCCTTCCTACTGCAACCAGACAGAGCCATCATCTAGCTCCACATCTGCCTTCCTACTGCAACCAGACAGAGCCATCATCTAGCTCCACACCTGCCTTCCTACTGCAACCAGACAGAGCCATCATCTAGCTCCACACCTGCCTTCCTACTCCAACCAGACAGAGCCATCATCTAGCTCCACACCTGCCTTCCTACTCCAACCAGACAGAGCCATCATCTAGCTCCACACCTGCCTTCCTACTCCAACCAGACAGAGCCATCATCTAGCTCCACACCTGCCTTCCTACTGCAACCAGACAGAGCCATCATCTAGCTCCACACCTGCCTTCCTACTGCAACCAGACAGAGCCATCATCTAGCTCCACACCTGCCTTCCTACTCCAACCAGACAGAGCCATCATCTAGCTCCACACCTGCCTTCCTACTGCAACCAGACAGAGCCATCATCTAGCTCCACACCTGCCTTCCTACTCCAACCAGACAGAGCCATCATCTAGCTCCACACCTGCCTTCCTATTGCAACCAGACAGAGCCATCATCTAGCTCCACACCTGCCTTCCTACTGCAACCAGACAGAGCCATCATCTAGCTCCACACCTGCCTTCCTACTGCAACCAGACAGAGCCATCATCTAGCTCCACACCTGCCTTCCTACTGCAACCAGACAGAGCCATCATCTAGCTCCACACCTGCCTTCCTACTGCAACCAGACAGAGCCATCATCTAGCTCCACACCTGCCTTCCTACTGCAACCAGACAGAGCCATCATCTAGCTCCACACCTGCCTTCCTACTCCAACCAGACAGAGCCATCATCTAGCTCCACACCTGCCTTCCTACTGCAACCAGACAGAGCCATCATCTAGCTCCACACCTGCCTTCCTATTGCAACCAGACAGAGCCATCATCTAGCTCCACACCTGCCTTCCTATTGCAACCAGACAGAGCCATCATCTAGCTCCACACCTGCCTTCCTACTGCAACCAGACAGAGCCATCATCTAGCTCCACACCTGCCTTCCTACTGCAACCAGACAGAGCCATCATCTAGCTCCACATCTGCCAAAGGCTCTGTGATACACGGGAACAACAGAACAGTTCAAGTCATCTGATATCTGATAAGGCCAGCCTGTCTCTACCACATCTGATCTGAGACCAGCTTGTCTCTACTCCACCATTCTGACCGCCTGCTCTCTGCTGGGCTGTTCATCAAGATGCTGTCTCCTCTTCCTCCTCCCTCCCTCATCCTCCCTTCCTCATCCTCTCTCACTCATCATCACCATCATCATTATCACCTGCACAACCATCATCATCACCATCATCATCATCATCACCACCACCATCATCATCATCATCGTTGTCATCATCATCGTCATCATCATCACCATCGTCATCATCATCACCATTAGCATCATCATCACCATCATCACCATCACCACCATCTTTTTCACTATCATCGTCATGGTCATCATCATGTTTGCTGTATGTTGTTCATGACTGTTTCCTGGTCTAGCTCCAGAGGCTTGATTAGGCCCTGATGGTGGTCATATAAATATTCATGAGCTCCATGGCAAGACCGCGGAGAGCACATGCATAGTGTGTGTGTGTGTGTGTGCATGTGTGTGTGTACAGTATATGTGTGTGGTGTAATCTCCCGAGGGCACAGGGGTGGAGCACAGCAAAACAATGTCCACTCACGCACATCGGTGCATTTATTGAAATAAACTGAATGCAAAAACTCCAAACAAGAAAACATTATCTCCAGGGTTAGCCTGGGTCCTGTACTCCCGGTGTCTTCTCCGCGGGATGAGGTCAGGGGTTCGGCTTCTGCTCCTGAGGGTGACAAGAAAAACATTTGTTAGCAGGTTCAAAAAGACAGAGTGACAGGCCATACTCACTAAGGGCGTCTTCTCACCAGTCCACTTATTTGGTTCCCACCAGATTCAAAAATCAATACTTTTTTTTAAACTTTTTTTTCCCATCTGTCGCTTTCACACCCATTCTTGGGTTCTTGTCTGGACCAATTGATGAGTTGATGAAGCGAACCAAAATGCACGCTCATTTCACTTATTGGTCAGATGTGTCAGGGGCGGGACCCACCAACTGCTCTGTAATTGGTCAGAATTACCTCCTCTGCACTCCAGGGGCCTCATTTATAAACGTTGCGTAAGTACAAAAGCGTGCGTTACCCATGCTGAGCAACTTTCTACGCAACTTTCGGTATTTATAAAAAACGAGCTGAGCGATAAGTTGGCGGAAGGTGTGCGTAACTCTACGCACACTTCGACCCTCCTTTAACTACGATAAGCACGTTTCTGGAGAAAGGGGAAAACGCGACTCCGATGGCAGAAGGATGAAAGTCTGTGACACAGATGACATATTGAATAATAAATACATCGGTCGCTGCAAGAAACCCTCCAATGTGTCACACAGTTTAAACGGAATCAATCGCCACCGTAGCCTAATCACGAAATAATGTCTATGCTTTGGATGTGTCTGTGAATTGACCCATTTGTGTCATAATATAATGTTATGTTGTAGGCCTATTCATTTATAGGCTATCCCGAGAAGCATCACAGGCAGTAGCCTATGAATAAAAGCCACATTACGTTGATAACACGACACGACACGAGCCTATAGGCTTATCATAGTAATGATTCCGTATGTCGATGGCCTACAACTATAATAAGGCCTATACCGCACCAAACAAATGTTGCATTCGGCGTTGAAGTATATTTATTCAGTTAAGAATTTATTTAGTTAATTATTATCCACCTATTCATTCGTTAATGTATTTATGTATTTATAGCCTATATTTGATTAGGCTTTTATGTAAACCAGAATGACCACTGAGGCAAGCCGAAATTACAATGATGTTGAGCGGTGAATGGAAATGTCCTACTTGAGGCAACTGTAGGCTACATTAGGCTATATTGTACATCATCATATATCCTCATATTGTCTTATGATTGTCATGTAGCAGGCATGCGAGGAATGTGGGCCTAAAAACGCATGTCATTCCAATGCTCACATGCCGCTTTGGAAGAATTAGCTGTGCGCAAAACAGCGCATGGAGGTGATGCGTCTCCAAATTATAAGAACACAAGGGAGCAAGTTAGATTATTAATTTGCCGAATCGTCATGTGTGTAGCTATAATTACGCTTTATAGAATCACATGAAACTCATCCATGGACCCCATATATTTACAAGACCTTGATACAGGCAGTGATATAGCTGGATTATAGTAGGCCATGACGCACGGGGCCTTGGATATGCCGGGACTTGGCACAGATGTTCTAATATGTGCTTGGCTATCCCGCAACATCCATTAGAACACGCAGCTTCTATATGCCTACAGAATGTTTTGAGAAAGTATGTGAAATGCATGATATCCCGGAAAATACACAAATTGTCTGCTGCAAAGAACCCTCAGATCTGTACAGTTAAATTGGGGATACTTGCCGTAAGTAGTCACTATAGGCCTACATGTTTGCATTGTTATGGATGTCATTGTAAATTGACCCGTTTATACGTTGATAAGTTAGGCCTTTTATTCATGGGCCACCCTGTGAAGCATTAGGCTACGTGCAATATAGATCCAAACCCCATTACCCATGCAAGAACACTATAGGCATGATTATCAGTTTGGATATAAGCAGCCACCTAATAAGGCCTACCGCACTAAACGAATGCCAACATAGCCCGCATGATAGATAATTGATGATAATCTAAATGGGACCACTCAGGCCTAACAGGTGCTCTTATCAGTCGTGCACATGTGAAATCATCGTTCCGAAAAGATCCTTTTGCGGCGTCTCTAACCTCGTTGACCAATACCTCCACCTCGCATCGGTAAAATGTCTCTTTCTCTTTCTGCCTTTTGCACTTGGCTCCATTGTCGTTGCATAATGTATTAGGGGCGTATCACTGACCATTTATAGGCAATTGTGGGCGTTAATTGGGGTGTGATCAGAACGCGCGTTCACGCGCGCCAAGTTAAGTGTTGATTGTGATTTATAAAGGGCAGCTGGCGTAGGCGTGCCTGAGTGAACATGGGTTGTGATACGCAGCGTTTTATAAATTACTTACTTAGCTAAGCAAACTTAGTTACGCGGATTCTACGCAACGTTTATAAATGAGGCCCCAGGTCTGTCCATGATTCATCTTTGCGGAAGTGTTCGCCCCACAATGCACTGGGCAGCTACCTACAAGAGCTGGTATAATCCAATAATGTGTATTGTTTTCTCTAGTTAGGTCAAATGGAGGTTGGATCTTGTTCTCACCACACAGGGTTCACTTGGGACCGGGAGGGACCACCTCTTCGAGGAGGTCTCGGTACGGTCGTTTTGGTGCGCACCCGAGTGCGATGGCTGCATTCACACCTGCCCAAACGAACCGCACCAAAGGGGAAAGAGGACTCTGGTACGGTTTAACCAAACTAAACACAGCAGGTGTGAAAGCACTATGAGTCCATCGACTACTGAGAGACTCCCAGCTAGGCCTTTAGCGGCCTGTAGGCTCATTAGCCGTCCGGCCCTGATTGGGAAACTCAGCGCAACTGGGGAGTATGGTTGCCCGGGCAACTAGGAACGGTCGGTAAACCCCGTCGATCACCTGTCTCCGCTGTCCATGGTGCTGATGAGGATCTCGGAGCTGGGCAGCATGCATCTGTACTGCAGCCATGTGCCACCGGTATCTATAAGCATCACGACTGAATGTAGACTAATCCTGTCCTACAGCTCTGGATACATATATGAGATATCAGATATGAGAGGAGCAGAGAGAAAGAGAGAGACCAGAGATACCAGCATCAAACCCACTTTGGATGAAACGGGGCGGGGGGGTGAATGAGCCGTCGCAGCCGTTCTGTAACACAGTAAGCTCTGGGGGTGCTACAGTCTGTACTAATGTTCTTGGTCTGATGTTGTCCCTCCCCTCCCTCCCTCCCTCTCTCCCTCCTCTCCCTCCTCCCCCTCTCTCTCTCTCCCTCCCTCCCTCCCTCCCTCTCTCCCCCTCTCTCTCCCTCCCTTCCTCCCTCTCCCTCTCTCCCCCTCTCCCTCCCCTCCTCTCTCTCTCTCCCTCCCTTCCTCCCTCTCCCTCTCCCCCTCACCCTCCCTCCACTCCTATCCCTCCCTCTCTCTAGTATCGGTCTGCTGCTTCTGGACCAGCCCCTGGACCGGGAGACCACGGACCAATACCTGCTGATCGTGACCGCCTCTGATGGCAACCCAGGGGGGGTGAGCACCTCTCTCTCTCCTCTCTCCCTCCCTCCCTCCCTCTCTCCCTCCCCTCCTCTCTCTCTCCTCTCTCCCTCCAGCCAGGTCTCTCATCAACCCAGGGGGGGGGAGCACCTCCCTCTCTCCTCTCTCCATCCAGCCAGGTCTCTCATCAACCCAGGGGGGGGGAGCACCTCCCTCTCTCCTCTCTCCCTCCAGCCAGGTCTCTCATCAACCCAGGGGGGGGGAGCACCTCTCTCTCTCCTCTCTCCCTCCAGCCAGGTCTCTCATCAACCCAGGGGGGGGGAGCACCTCTCTCTCTCCCTCCAGCCAGGTCTCTCATCAACCCAGGGGGGGGGAGCACCTCCCTCTCTCCATCCAGCCAGGTCTCTCATCAACCCAGGGGGGGGGAGCACCTCTCTCTCTCCTCTCTCCCTCCAGCCAGGTCTCTCATCAACCCAGGGGGGGGGAGCACCTCTCTCTCTCCTCTCTCCCTCCAGCCAGGTCTCTCATCAACCCAGGGGGGGGGAGCACCTCTCTCTCTCCTCTCTCCCTCCAGCCAGGTCTCACATCAACCCAGGGGGGGGGAGCACCTCTCTCTCTCCCTCCAGCCAGGTCTCTCATCAACCCAGGGGGGGGGAGCACCTCTCTCTCTCCTCTCTCCCTCCAGCCAGGTCTCTCATCAACCCAGGGGGGGGGAGCACCTCTCTCTCTCCCTCCAGCCAGGTCTCTCATCAACCCAGGGGGGGGGAGCACCTCTCTCTCTCCTCTCTCCCTCCAGCCAGGTCTCTCATCAACCCAGGGGGGGGGAGCACCTCTCTCTCTCCTTCCAGCCACGTCTCACATCGGTGACACATCATTGTTTATCCAGTTTCTAAATGCCTGCTCACCGTTCACTATGAACGGGGGAGTCGGGCTCGTCAGCTGGGATTGGACCTCCTTGGCTGGGTTTGTCCCAGAAGGCATTGCACTCAGCTCAGCTTCCCGTCAGTCAGGGCTTGGGAGAACGCAGGGCACCGTCAGGGAGTAGCCTGGCGGTCATGTTTACATTCATGAAGCTTCTCTCTCTGCATGCATATATGCACACACACACACACACATGCACACACATACCTTTGTTTGAGTGTGTGTGTGTGTGTGTGTGTGTGTGTGTGTGTGTGTGTATATGTTTTTGTTTGTGTGTGTGTGTGTGTGCATATATGCATGCACGTGTGTGTGTGTGTATGCGTGCGTGCGTATATGTGTGTATGTGTGTGTTGTAAAGGTTGTTTTAATGCGTAGCTTGAAGCCACCCGCGCAGCTAGTATAGCGTTTGTCGGGTTATCACTCCCTCCCTCCCTCCCTCCCTCCCTTACTCCCGGCAATGTTGGCCTGCATCTCTCTGTTGGCACCACGAGAGTCAGTAGTCCCAGCACACCTAAATCAAGACAGACACCAAAATCAGCCCACCAATCTCTACTGCACAAGTAGAGTAGTGGTCAGAGCACTGGACTCCCACCCAGGAGACCGGGGTTCAAGACCCGGTGGGGATGACTTTATGGGATTATACCCCAAACCTCCACATGTTCATCCTTTCACTCCAACCTTTTTATCCCTTACCTAAATTCCACAAGTAGAGTAGTGGTCAGGGAATCATCAGTGTAACTGCTTTAGCCACTGACCGCTACCATTAATGTTATGGAAGCTGCTGCTAGTTGTTGTGAGCTCATGAGCTAACTGGCTATCCCACTCTCATTGTGCTGGATTAGCATTGGAAGCATTGGAACAGATGTGTCCAGGTGACAAGACCTATCTTAATTTATCAGACATTATTTAATGTCATTTCACTTCACAGCTATTCAGTAGCATGACTAGCTTCCATCCTACCAGTCCTGAACAGAAACAAGCCAGACACGCACATAAGCCAGGCTGGGCCCGGCCTGGTTTGTGAAAGCCTCACATGCTGATAGGTTGTCCACTGATGTGTCTCCAAATTAAAACCTCCTAACTTTGCCTTCACATCCCACACTTCTGAAACGCACGACCGGTCCAGTGAAAGGTTTGAAGAGTGTGTGTGTGTGTGTGTGTGTGTTTGCGTGTGTGTGTGTGTGTGTGTGTTTGCGTGCGTGTGTGGGTGTGTGTGTGTGCGTTTGCGTGTGTGTGTGCGTGTGTGTGTGTTTGCGTGTGTGTGTGTGTTTGCGTGCGTGTGTGGGTGTGTGTGTGTGTGTGTTTGCGTGTGTGTGTGTGTTTGCGTGTGTGTGTGTGTGTGTTTGCGTGCGTGTGTGTATGTGTGGGTGCGTGCGTGTGTATGTGGGTGTGTGTGTGTGTTTGCGTGTGTGTGTGTTTGCGTGCGTGTGTGTGTGTGTGGGTGTGTGCGTGCATGTGGGTGTGTGTGTATGAGGGACAGCAGCAGGGGAAATGAACACTGCAGCGTCGGAGTGAGACTGACAGAGACATAAAGAGAGACACCTGACCTCTCACCTCTGACTTCTCTCAGTGAGACGGTGGTCAGGCTCTGATCTCACCTTCACCATGACCCCTTGACCCCTTTAGCTGCTGTGGCCCTAAGGTGTGTGTGTGTGGGGGGGGGGGGGTTGAGAGAGAGAGAGACAGGGAGAGAATGTGTGGCAGAGAAGGAGACGGAGGGAGAGAGAGATGGAGACGGAGGGAGAGAGAGAGAGAAATGTGTCTGTAATTAGATCTTCTGTAACCATGGGAACCTGACGGACAGGTTCCCATCACATGCAGCACCACGCATGTAATATACATGATCCGCTGCCTTGTGGCCTAGCCTACATTGGCAGAACGTCCAGGGAGCTACGCACCAGAATAAGAGAACACAGAAGCAGGATCAGAGCTGGAGATGAGCGTAGCCCCGTAGCAGCCCGCTTCAAAACAGCAGCGCACAACGTTAGCGCCCTGAGGTATTTAGGAGTGGAGAAGGTAGAGAATCCACGTAGGGGGGGAGACTGAGAGAAAACTCCTCCAGCGTGAGACTTTTAGGATTTATAAACTCAATACCATGTCACCTAAGGGACTTAATGAGGAGTTTGACATCCAAACGGTGTAGCCTACATTGTTGTAGGCCTATTCATTGCACTGTGATAAGTCCCTATTATCTTTTTTGTATCTGTATCTAGATGGATGTATATAGGCTATTCATAATGTCATTATTATGTGTTTATATATGTGCAGCCTCTAACTGCACCTTTTATCCTAATTGACTGGCACATGATGTCAGATGTGATGTCACAGGCTCTCAGCCTGTATATACCAGCTACCTGTCATTAGAAGCTTTGAAGTTTCCTGATGAAGACCTGAGGGTGGAAACGTTGCGATATTTGACCGGGAGAAATCAGTGTGCGGATCTTTCCTCTTCTCACAGCCTGACGGACCAGTCCCCCTCAGACCCCAGCCTCCCCCTCAGACCCCAGCCTCCCCCTCAGACCCCAGCCTCCCCCTCAGACCCCAGCCTCCCCCTCAGACCCCAGCCTCCCCCTCAGACCCCAGCCTCCCCCTCAGACCCCAGCCTCCCCCTCAGACCCCAGCCTCCCCCTCAGACCCCAGCCTCATCTCACATTCAGAAAGAGAGAGAGAGAAAGAGAGAGAGAGAGATGAACCCCAGCCTCATCTCACATTCAGAGAGAGAGAGAGAGAGAGAGAGAGAGAGAGAGATTAACCCCAGCCTCATCTCACATTCAGAGAGAGAGAGAGAGAGAGAGAGAGAGAGAGAGATTAACCCCAGCCTCATCACACATTCAGAGAGAGAGAGAAGTTGAACCCCAGCCTCTTCACACATTCAGCGAGAGAAAGAGAGATTCACATAATTTACTTGTCCCATGTATATTGTCTACAAGGGTCCGCTTTGCCCCTATGTTCAAAGTGTCACTTATCAGCCCACCTGGTAAGTGGGTGGGTTTCTGATAGCCTACTCGGGCAGGATGAGAAGACTCGCCCAGTCCCTTAACAGTCTACATCCCAGAGTCCACCCTGCTTCCACCCAGACAGCACCCCCCCAATGACCTGAAAAGAGAGACACCGTCAGGGGTCGCTATCGGTTAATGACTGCTCTTCTCCGTGAGATGAATGTTGGTGTGGTTGCTGGGAATGGTTTTAACGACTCGCATGCTTAAGTCCTAAAGGTGTGTCTTTTACTAGCAGAGGCAACCAATAAGAATGATGACATGCTTCACCTAACCTTTTACAGGACCTGAACTACTTACTATGTTTTGTGAATGACAGGATATAATTTGTTTTATAATGCTCAATATGCATTTTATTTAGAATAGAATAGAAAAGAATAGAAGAATATTGCTAGGCAGATTCATGCAATATGGGATATAATTGTATCAAATCAACATATAATAATGGATAACTGGTTAGAGAGAGGATCTAAACGAAGGCTTATCTTCATTAAACCTCCCTTTACAACCCTGTTCCTACAGAACCTAATGAACTTTGGAAAGGCTTTTTGATGAAACGATGACCAGTTTTGACTGGTGAGCCAACGCCCTCATCCTGAGTGGACATGACTCCCTGGTCTCATGGTTGGAGGGTAGGGATGGTGATCCTTTCAGTCCCTCACTCAGCAGTTACCATGACAGTTTGTATTTGTTCTTGTGCTCTACTCACACGCTGCTCCGTGACGTCAGCGTTTCATGATGTCCGATCTTAATTTGACTCAGAAGCTCCACTTTGGGAAAGTTCCAGTTGCGTGAGGTCTCAACTTTTTTCACTGCAGACAGAGAGAGGACCATCTAGTCCATTCCTCAGCAGTTACTGTACTCGGAAGGGAGATTGCTCAGAAAAGTCCCTCGATGATATTGAGTTCTTGACGTTACAGCACACAGTTCTGTGAGCTTGTTCCGACTCCAGAATTATGCTTGAAAATTCCGTTAGCGAGGAGATTTCCCCATCTGTTAGTTGCTGGTGGAGAGTATGCTTCATGCTGGTGGAGAGTGTGCTTCATGCTGGTGGAGAGTGTGCTTCATGCTGGTGGAGAGTATGCTTCATGCTGGTGGAGAGTATGCTTCATGCTGGTGGAGAGTATGCTTCATGCTGGTGGAGAGTATGCTTCATGCTGGTGGAGAGTATGCTTCATGCTGGTGCAGAGTGTGCTTCACCACTTCCTCTTCGCTGGCTCACAGCCTCTTCTCCTTTCACGTTTAGTGCAGAGAAGGATTTCCTAACGCTGATAGTTGTGCAATTTGTCAAAAATGATGTAAAAAATGTTCTCAACTCAGTCCACCCCTTCACTTACTACCAGACCGTTACTAATTCATCTAGCAACAGGTCTGGTAGCTCTGTAAGCTTCACACACCGCTAGGCCTTACAGACCATCTTCTTGGTGAACTGAGTAAAAGCCCCGGGTCTCTAGCGTAAGCTGCAGTGTAAATGTGCAGGTGTAAATGTGCAGGTGTAAATGTGCAGGTGTAAATGTGCAGGTGCTCGCCAGGGGACCCGCTGCGCTGGACAATAAGACAATTTGAGATCAGTTCACTTTTGGCTCTTGCCAATATTGCAAATGAACGCAACCAGTGGTCTGAAGTAATGAGCTCCAATTCATGATTTGCATTCATACAGTATGTGCATGGTGAAATTGTATTGACCTCAATACCGCATGTAATTATAATAATACTGGTTGTCAGGTTTGCTTAAGGGCTTAAACTGTCACTAAGGGAGGCTCCCTGATCACGTGAGCTCACATTCTTCACTCCGTAGATCAGTCTGGTCATCCAACCGTTCAAATTGAGTCCCAGCCGACCCGATATCCATTGTGCCAATCACAACCATTTATCTAATATGGGGCGGGTTCGATACAATGACTATATATAGTTCAATAGAATAGAAAAATGTAATTGCCATATTTAACCAGTGCGGGTACAGCTACATTGGAATTCTTGTCATTGCTTGTCCTTACAGTAACTTATGCAGCACTAATCAGTTCCTTATTCCAGTCCTAGGTATGCACAGTAGCTAGAAATAATAAGGTTCCTACACTGACATTTTATGATGATACGATGACTGACCCACGCAGCGGTGCCGCAAGGGATTTAGGGCCCCATGAAAAGATATGGCATTGGCCCCTACCGGTGGTCTACCTTTCATTTGAACATTGGGTGGACCAGGGCTGTAGTGGTTAGTAAGGAAGTGGGTATACTCTGACTAAAGAAGTGGGTATACTCTGACTAAAGAAGTGGGTATATTCTGACTAAAGAAGTGGGTATACTCTGACTAAAGAAGTGGGTATATTCTGACTAAAGAAGTGGGTATACTCTGATTAAAGAAGTGGGTATACTCTGACTAAAGAAGTGGGTATACTCTTACTAAAGCAGTGGGTATACTCTGACTAAAGAAGTGGGTATACTCTGACTAAAGAAGTGGGTATACTCTGACTAAAGAAGTGGGTATATGTAACAGGCTCGACTGTTATCTACTTAACAGGTTCAAGTTCCCGGCCACACCAACACAGCACGAAGGACACAGATTAAAGTTGCAAGATATGATTTATTTTATTGCTACTATTCTTTAAAACCAAACCTTGCAAGGAGTGAAGTATTTAAAATAATAAAATATGATTGTCCACCCGTCCGGTGCGAGGACACGCAAAAAGTCAATTCTCAGGAGTCCATTCCAGTCCTTGTGAAGAGCCGCGTTTTCCGGTGCGCCAGCAGGGAGGCGGGCTCCAACGAAACTCCCGCGTCAGTGCAGTCCAGTCCGGGACTCCGGTGCCAGGAACTCCGCTCCGCCGGTCGAGCGCTGTCAGAGAGGAATGCGAAAATACAATCAGTGCTCAGTCTAGCCGGCAATTCCGAACCGATCCACCAACGCACAGCGTGATCACTTTCCTTTCCATCAGGAAATGCAGGCCATTAGAAACACGCTGTCGTCCGTCTCGACCCGGCCCTCTGGATCCGCCGACACAGGCTGAAGAGAGGGGAGCCACCGCACGAAGAGCAGGAGGGATCCAGTTCACAGCGCGGCTGCAGCAACTTCGGCACGTCCGACCGGCTCACAGTTCAACCTCTTGACTGTCCGCCTCCTTCTTATAAAGGTGTGCGGGACACGGCTGGCGAGTGCGCACTGATTAGTAACGCCCCAGTGTGTCAATTAACCTGTGCCCTTGCATTGACAGGCAAGCAGTTCCAAGTCCATTTAGGAGCAAACAGTTTGTGTTCATCACTCCATACACAGCAAACATTTACAAAGTCAAACAGTATAACCACACCAAACAAGCAATCACGGCTAATGTATACATTTCAATTTCACAAAACAAGTTTGCTGTCACTGCTATACCATAACATCAATATCAGTCCAAGTGACACTCCTCCCCCCTTTCTCCACTGTCATCCCAGCAGATCCTTAATGTCCATTACACTCCTCCCCCCTTTATCACTTGTCGTCCCGACAAGGTCTTAATGTCCATATCTGTCTGGAGGCCTACCACTATTCTCTCTCGCTGACCTTCTCAGGGGGGGTTCATCCATAGGCTCTCGTCCTGCTGGTGGCCCCAGGGGAGGGGCTACTGCATCATCTTCCACCGGGGCTGCAGGAGAAACAGCTGCGGTGGGCACAAGGGTCAGAGGTAACAATAAAGGCCTGGGGAGTTGGGCAGTGGAAAAGGTGGGGTTAGTCATTTCAGTCTCTAGAGCTTGTGGCTCTTCTGGGGGGTTAAAAGGGCAAGGCCGGAGATGGTTCCGATGAATTGTCCTAACGGGACCTTCTTTTCCCTCTGGCTTGATCTGGAAAACTGGCAGGCCCGGGCGTGACTGAGCCAGGATCACATAGGGTTGGGGCTGCCAGTGAGGTGCCAGCTTGCCTTGTTCTCGGCGACGGAAGTTGCGCAGGAGTACTCGCTCTCCAGGCAACAAGGGGAGGTGCTTTGCTCTCTGGTCATACCTCTCCTTGTCTCGCATCCGGTTCTCTCTTGTTGCTGCTGCCACCTGTTGGTAGACCTTTTGTAGGGTCTGGTTGTGTCGGTGAACCCAGCCCTCCAAGTCATGTCTTTGAGTCAGCGGAGGTGCTCCTACAGCCGTTTCCACAGGCAGGCGGGCATGTCGGCCAAACATGACAAAGTGGGGGGTCAGCCCTGTCGTCTCATGAGGGGTGTTATTGTACATCTGGAGCAGGGTGGGCAAATGATCTGGCCAGTGTGCTTGGTCCTCGAGGCTCAGTGCTCCTAAAAGGGACAAAAGAGTCCTGTTGAGTCTTTCACAGGCCCCATTTCCTTGCGGCCTGTAGGGTGTAGTTCTGATTTTGGAACACCCATAGAGGCTGCACAACTGTGCAACCAGAGCTGACTCGAAGGCTGCCCCTTGGTCAGACAAGATGCGTTCCGGGCACCCCCATGGCTGGATGAGATGGCGCCAAAGAACACGCGTCGTGGTGGCTGCTGTCTGGTCTTTCGTAGGGATGGCCCATCCATACTTGGAGAACAGATCAGTGATAACCAACAAATAGGGGTAAGCATCACCATGCCGACCCAGGGACAGATAATCCATTGAAATGGTCTCCAAGGGGTATGATGTAAAAATAGGCACCATGGGTGCCCTTACCTCTGGGCCTCTTTTCTGTTGAACGCAGCCTGTACAGTTAGATGCCCACTCCTGGAGATCGGTGCCCATCCCTGGCCAGTAGAAGGTTCTCCTCAGTAAGCCTTCCATCTTAGCCACACCCATGTGGCCGGATGTGTTGTGGTACTTCTCCCACAGCTCACGGGTCCGATTTGTGGGTACCACAATTTGGGAGAGACTCAACCTAGTATGCCGCTCAAGGGCTTTCCGCTTTAAAACACCCTCTTGGATGTGTAGCCGGCTCCATTCCCTCAAGAGGCGTCTTACCATGGGCTGGCTTGCTTTCCTGTGCTCTGCTCCTGGAAGGCGACCTCCTGCTACCCACCGCTTCACCTGTTCCAGGATTTGATCCCTGTCCTGCCAGTCCTTCCAATGGTCTCCAGTTTCCGGGGCAGTCTCCGGCTCCACTGCTGCCGTCTCCACATGTGCCTGCTGGATGTGGCCGGCCTCCTGTGGCAATCTAGACAAGACATCAGCGTTACGGTTGGCAATACCAGGACGATACTTGAGTTCAAAGTCAAAATTTGCCAACTGGGCCACCCACCGCTGTTCTGTGGCCCCCAAGTGTGCCGTGTCCAGGTGGACAAGAGGGTTGTCTGTAAAAGCTAGAAATTTGTTGCCCCACAGATAGTCCTTAAACTTTTCAGTAACAGCCCACTTGAGAGCTAAAAACTCCAGTTTAAAAGAACTGTAGTTCTGGTCATTCCTCTCGTTGGGGCTTAAGCTTCTACTGGCATAAGCAATTACTCTCTCTCGACCTTCCTGTATCTGCGCCAGCACAGCCCCCAAACCTCCTAGGCTAGCATCAGTGTACAGATGAAATGGCTTTGAAAAATCAGCAAAGGCCAGAACTGGGGCACTCACCAAAGCAGTCTTCAGGGTGTCGAATGCCACCTGGCAGTCTGGAGTCCAGTCAATGGCACTCTTTCTTTTCTGCATGCTGGCTGTACCTACTAGGAGAGCATGAAGGGGTGCTGCTATTTTAGAAAAACCTTTTATAAACCTCCGGTAGTACCCCACAAACCCGAGGAATGATCTTACCTGCTTGATGGTCGAAAGGGCAGGCCAGTCCATCACAACAGCAGTCTTTTCAGGGTCTGTGGATACACCATCCCTGGAGATGACGTGGCCGAGGTAGGTGACTTTTCTTTGGAACAGGTGGCATTTATGAGGCTGCAACTTCAGGCCATGGGCTGCCAACTTTTCAAAGACCTGCTCAAGATGTGCAATGTGGGTTTCGAAATCAAGAGAATACACAATGACATCATCCAGGTAGATCAGAATAGACTCGTTCACTTGTCCTCCCAGGCACCGCTGCATTAAGCGCTGGAAGGTCGCTGGCGCATTGCAGAGGCCAAAAGGCATTCTCTGGAACTCATAGAGGCCCATGGGGGTGGTGAATGCTGTTTTTTCACGGCCCTTTGGATCCACCTCCACCTGCCAATAGCCACTGGCGAGGTCGAGGGTCGAGTACCAAGAGGCTTGTTTTAAACTGGTGAGTGATTCCTCTATCCTGGGCAAGGGGTATGCATCTTTGTGGGTGAGGGCATTAAGCTTCCTGTAATCCACGCAGAAGCGCCAGGAGCCATCCTCCTTCTTCACCAGGACGATAGGCGCTGCCCAAGGGCTAGAACTCTCCTTAATGACATCATTGTCCAGCATATTTTGGAGGAGTCCCCTTAGTTCAGGGTAGAGGCTAGGTGGAATTGGCCTGTAGCGCTCCCTGCTGGGTGGTGCAGAGCCAGTAGGGATTGAGTGGCTAACAGCACTAGTCTGTCCAAAATCCTCCTCTCCTGCTGCGAAGACCCCTTTCCACCGCTGCAACAGGGAGTCCATCTTCAGCTGTTGTTCTGTTGACAATCCCTCACCTTTCAGCAGAGTGACTGGATGCTGGTCTTCCAGGGTGATGTGATTTGCCTGGACATCCACCTCTACCACGCCTGGGTCTGACGCCTTCAACACGAGGTCCTTTTCCCCACGGATTTGGCTTGGGTCAACCTGTAACACATTCGCAAGAGGGCGCCGTTGAGGTATTAAGAAGGGGTAGGGATTCAGGTTACATACCCGTATGGGGAGGCGTTCTTTCACCACCTGGGTGACGGTCCGGGCCACTTGCCATTCATCGTCCCTTTCCGGGCCCTCCACCAAGGCACAGAAATCAGATGGGGTCTTGGCTCCGTGTAGGTGGGTCCAGAGCACCATCTCGCTATTTGGGGGTACATAGACTGGATCTTGGCGGGTCAGCCGGGCCACTCTAACCTGCTCATCTGGCGGTTCAACCAGAGACACCCTCCTACAGACAGCAAAAGCTCGTTCCCACTCTCCTTTGGCCTCTGAGGACATGGTGGCACCAAACACTGTCAGACCAGGGTGGACCCCCTGAAACAGTTCTTTCCAGCAGTGTGAAATAACATTCATCCCTAGAATACCTCTTTCAGAATTCAGGCACTCATCTTTGACTATGATGACCCCTTTGCCTGGTATGGTTACTCCTCCCACCGAAAAATCTAAGATGGCATAGCCGGTGTAAGGGATCTGCAGTCCGTTGGCAGCCTTCAAGGTAAGCCAGTGCAGGTCTTGTGGGCTCTGCTTCTGCACCCCACTCAGCCATTTCTGGAAGAAAGATTCACTAAAAAGTGTCACTTGTGAACCTGTGTCAAGCAAGCAGGGCACCTTCACCCCTGCAACCAATATTTCAACCCCTGGACATACCCCAACCATAGATGGTTTGTCGGTTTGGTTTGATTGGTCTTGCTCCCCAACCACTCGGCTCTCAGTGGCTGGGGTTGTTAGTTTAACTGCCTCCTCTCATGTGGGCAGCGCCTCTGAATGTGGCCTGCCTCCCCGCAACCTCTACAAATGGGTTGGCCCTGTTGGTCCCACTCAAATCTTTGTCTGGGAGACGGGGCATAGCGGCCATCCTGAATCCTCCCTCTAGGGGCCGGGGGTGGATCCCTGTGCACAACAGGAGCATTTTGTGGGGAAAGTTGACATTGAATTTCTTCTCTAAGAGTCTCTTTAAGGACAGACAATTGGTCTTGCATTTCTTTTTTTAGTTCAGCTCTTACTGTCTCCCTCCACTCTTCCAAGTTAGTTGTCATGGCTGGTCGAGGCTGTGGTGCTGCGATGCGTGATGCACAGGCAAACTCCATCTTAAATTCTGCTCCCAATGCTCTGGCTTCACTAGACACCTCACTAAAGGACATTGCAGGGTTTCTACGCACCTGACGTTGCAGTTCCTGCTGTACCATGCCAGGCCTCAAACCTAGGACGAGCTGGTCCCTCACGGTTGTTTCGTCCTGGGCAGATCCATCTGGTTCATGGTCTCGCCATGAGGAGAAAATTTCCCTGAGCCTGAGGATATAGGCTGCAACAGTTTCCTCCTCCTGCTGGTGACACTTAAAAAACTGTGCACGGAGCTGGGCTACTGGAACTACACGTCCATACAGTCTCTTTAATTCCTCCAGAATGGCTGCACTAGTTGCACGTTTAGTCTGGTCCAGTAGCCGCACCTCCCTCCTTGCTTCCCCCTCAAGAGCTCCAAAAATAAAGTCAATTTTCTGTTCCTCATTTAAACCTTGTGCCCTCAACATAGCCTGAACCTGCCCATTCCATTCTGAAAAACTCATTTTACTTTGGTCACCATTACATTTTGGGATCCATGGGACCCCCATAAACCAAGGCACCATCATCGCATTTATCACTGGCTGGCTAGCATTAGCATTTCCTAGCATGGCCCCATTTTCTTGAGATACACCATGTTCACCAGATTCTGCAGCTACAGGCTGCGCTCTACTCTCATCTGCCATTCTGTACTGTGTGGTGTGGAAAAGGGAATCCTGCCGACAACGCCACTTATGTAACAGGCTCGACTGTTATCTACTTAACAGGTTCAAGTTCCCGGCCACACCAACACAGCACGAAGGACACAGATTAAAGTTGCAAGATATGATTTCTTTTATTGCTACTATTCTTTAAAACCAAACCTTGCAAGGAGTGAAGTATTTAAAATAATAAAATATGATTGTCCACCCGTCCGGTGCGAGGACATGCAAAAAGTCAATTCTCAGGAGTCCATTCCAGTCCTTGTGAAGAGCCGCGTTTTCCGGTGCGCCAGCAGGGAGGCGGGCTCCAACGAAACTCCCGCGTCAGTGCAGTCCAGTCCGGGACTCCGGTGCCAGGAACTCCGCTCCGCCGGTCGAGCGCTGTCAGAGAGGAATGCGAAAATACAATCAGTGCTCAGTCTAGCCGGCAATTCCGAACCGATCCACCAACGCACAGCGTGATCACTTTCCTTTCCATCAGGAAATGCAGGCCATTAGAAACACGCTGTCGTCCGTCTCGACCCGGCCCTCTGGATCCGCCGACACAGGCTGAAGAGAGGGGAGCCACCGCACGAAGAGCAGGAGGGATCCAGTTCACAGCGCGGCTGCAGCAACTTCGGCACGTCCGACCGGCTCACAGTTCAACCTCTTGACTGTCCGCCTCCTTCTTATAAAGGTGTGCGGGACACGGCTGGCGAGTGCGCACTGATTAGTAACGCCCCAGTGTGTCAATTAACCTGTGCCCTTGCATTGACAGGCAAGCAGTTCCAAGTCCATTTAGGAGCAAACAGTTTGTGTTCATCACTCCATACACAGCAAACATTTACAGTCAAACAGTATAACCACACCAAACAAGCAATCACGGCTAATGTATACATTTCAATTTCACAAAACAAGTTTGCTGTCACTGCTATACCATAACATCAATATCAGTCCAAGTGACACTCCTCCCCCCTTTCTCCACTGTCATCCCAGCAGATCCTTAATGTCCATTACATATACTCTTACCAAAGCAGTGGGTATACTCTGACTAAAGAAGTGGGTATACTCTGACTAAAGAAGTGGGTATACTCTGACTAAAGAAGTGGGTATACTCTGACTAAAGAATTGGGTATACTCTTACTAAAGCAGTGGGTATACTCTGAGTAAAGATGTGGGTATATTCTGACTTAAGAAGTGAGTATACTCTGACTAAAGAAGTGGTACTAATGGGTGTACTGTGACTAAAGAAGCAGGTATAGTTTGACTAAAGAAGTGGGTATTGTCTACTCTGACTAAAGAAGTGGGTATATTCTGACTAAAGACGTGGGTATATTCTGACTAAATAATTGGTTATATTCTGACTAAGTAATTGGTTATATTCTGACTAAAGAAGTGGGTATATTCTGACTAAAGAAATGGGTATACTCTGACTAAAGAAATGGGTATACTCTGACTAAATAATTGGTTATATTCTGACTAAAAAAGTGGGTATATTCTGACTAAAGAAATGGGTATACCGAAGCAGAAATGTTACAGTTTTTACATTAGTGGTGTTTAAAGAAGTGGTCTACAGTTTAGCATTAGTGGTGTTTACTGTGGGTCCATGGATAAAGAAGTGGGTATACTGTGGGTCCATGGATAAAGAAGTGGGTATACTGTGGGTCCATGGATAAAGAAGTGGGTATACTGTGGGTCCATGGATAAAGAAGTGGGTATACTGTGGGTCCATGGATAAAGAAGTGGGTATACTGTGGGTCCATGGATAAAGAAGTGGTTCTACTGTGGGTCCATGGTTAAAGAAGTGGGTATACTGTGGGTCCATGGATAAAGAAGTGGGTATACTGTGGGTCCATGGATAAAGAAGTGGGTATACTGTGGGTCTGTGATAGTTATTTTAGACTTGTCTTGTCCAAAGATTTACCAAGATACGTTCAAAAGGTTGAGTCTGGTTTATTGAATGAAATCAAATACTTGCACAAGGACTTCCTGAACAACGCAAACAAAGGTGGTTTGTCAGAGAAGTGAAGTCAGTCACTTCTGGCTGTGGCTTATGTACAGTCCAAACAAAGGTACAGTGCTTCCAGGATGTGATTGGCTACTGCATTGTACATGAATGGCAGGCGTGGCCAAGAGTAAAGACATGTGACATGAGAAAAAGGCGGTAGTTTCTAAGAGGGACAAAGGAACAAAAGGATGGTTATTCTGGAGCAGACAGATGGCCTTCTGGAAGCCATTTTGTATGTTAGCACAGACAAAGGTTTAAGGTGTGGTTTAAGGTGTTTGGATGTAAATTCCTGGACAATCCCTCATTTGTGCCTGAACAGGCACACAAAAATAAAATATAAAATCCAAACACAGTGTAAACAGTCAGCTATGCTATACACGTGGAAAGGAAATAATCTCTCCACTAGGTGGAGCAAAAAAAAAAAATTCTCATTTTTTTTTTTTTTATTATTTTCTTTCCACGTGCAAAATCACGCACCAAAACCCCTTGTTTCAGAAATTTGACAGGAAACAAGATAAAAAAGATGACATGATTATATACTATTTATAGTCTAAGAGTGGACAACCATTCACCAAAAAACAAACTTGATTTAACAAGGCAAAAAAAAGATAAAATGGTTACCAGTGTAAGAGGGGCAAAAAACCTCTTGGTCAATTTAGAGGAAAAACCCAAACTTATTTATCAACTCATGTTTCAACCATTGCAATTCTTGTAAACAAATATGATATTTTTCAGATTATTTCAAAGTTCATTCACTCTTGTGAGGAGGTGACCGGCAAGGTCAGTCTCCGATTGCTCATCAGAGGAGAGGAGAGTGTGGCGGTGACTGTCAAAGTCACTCTTGTTCACAGTGTATCCCAACAGTCATTTAGGTGGCACTTCTCTTTTGGGCAATAGAATGTCATTGGGGAATGCAAGGCGTCTTCTCTTCTAGATCGCAACTTCAATGTCGCGTTGTTCGAAATCAGTTATGTTCAATGTTAGTGTGTGCAGGTGTGTGTGCGTGTGTGGTGCATCTTGTCAGGAGGTGACCAGCAAGGTCATTTTTCCTCCGATTCCTCGTCAGAGGAGAGGACAGTGTGATGGCCCATGGTTTTGGCCTCTGAGCCCTCTGGTTCAGCTGCATTCTGATCTCCTGGTGTTTGCGATCCCCTGGTGGACCGTCCTCTGCTACTTTTGACAGCTATTCCACACAGGCCAGAATGCCATGGTCCTGATTGTTCCATCTTTGACGGGTAGGTTCACCCCGCTACATCTCTTTGACGGGTAGGTTCACCCCGCTACATCTCTTTGACGGGTAGGTTCACCCCGCTACATCTCTTCTCTTCCATGTTTTCTGGCCTGTTCTCAGGCTGCTCATCTGCTCCTTGGTTTGGGACGCAACGGCGTCGAAGTTCTCTCAGCTACTCTGGCGGCCGTCTGCGTGGGGACGGCCCCAGGTCGCGGATCAGGACCCAACCCCCAGGAGAGATGTGATGCAGGAACCCCTCCTTAGCCTCAGGAAATGGCGGTCCTCACTCTGTTGGAGACATCTGTTAACATCCTCCGCCACCCCTGTTTTTGAAACATGATCTGGCCCGTGGGCTAGTTTGAAAGCATAATGAAAACATGAACGAGGTAGTACAGGTTTGTCATTAGGCCCTAGATACAGGTTAGTTTGGTGGTGGAAATGTGCACTTAGTCCTTCATTTCTTTTTCTCCGCAGGTGGAGCAGATGCTTGTAGGTCAGAAATGTAGGCTCTTGAACTGAACCCGGTCCATCCCTGTACTGCTCCACGTAGGGCCGGCCCGGGTCGTGCTGCTGGAGGGCTCACCTCGGCGCTCCCGCCTCCAGCACAGGCTGATAAAGTGCTCCGTCTGTGGATCCACAGATGAGAGAGACAAACAGAGACAAAACAGAAGAGCAAAAGAGAGTCCTCTGGTCTGGTCTCCCTGTTCCCTTCTTTGGTCAGGAACGGTTATTCAACAGTCTGTAGGAGATACTCAGAAACATGGTTAAGCGCAAGCTCCTGCTTTGGGGAAAAAATGTTGTTATTCTGTCAGGAAAACTTAAACAGGGTGACTGTTCAAGTGTCATTTAGAGCCAGTCTGCAGTAGCCTACAGTGACATCAAGGGCAGTGTTAGAATGACTTCAACACGCCCAGTCCCCAGTCATGATCAAGGCAATTGGATTTGGCTCTAGCAGTTCTCTTGCGATTTTATGAAAATAAAATAACCATATTCTCGTCTCAACAAAACAACACCCCCTAAGGGTGAAAGCAAAAATTTCCTGAAGTCAGGATAAAAAAAAAGAGATGAGGCAAAGAAAAAATGACACTAAAATGTATTGGCTTCATTTACAATTAACTAATCAAAAAAACTCCATCAAAGCTTCATTTGTATAGCTAAAATTTGTATATCTAAAAACCTCCCTCTTCTGCATTTGAGGACAGAGTATTTGGGCACTGCTCCTGTTTCATACTTATCTGTCGCTCACAGTGAGTTGGTGACATGGCGTTGGTCTGCATCTCACGAAACCCAGATCGCCCATCTGTAGGGAAACAGGCCAGTAATCTCCATCTCCACCTCCGGTCTGTGCCCGTCTCCTGGTTCGGCATTCGCCCATCACTCCCGGAACGACAGTTGTCTGTAAAAAACCACTCAGAAAAAAACACTCAGGCCCGATGAATGTGCCTTAAACTATAAACATGAGATATTTAACATACTCATTTAAAATATATATAAATTGGGTTATGAGATGCTGCATTCAGATTAAGATACTGGCAACCCTTATCTATTCCCCCCACTATTATGCACAACGCTTATGTCTTAAGCTACATATCAGAAAGAGAGACAAAACAAACAGTTAAAACAGACAAACAGCAGGTCCCAAGCAGTCCCCAGGAAGGCATGATCCAGGCTTCTCAAAGACCTGCCGCCCAGGGTCCATAGCACCTGAAAATTAAGACTCAAAACACAGACTGGGTTCAATAGCAGAGGAGAAGGCCTAATGCCAGCTCCTCAAAAAACACATTATCATTATATGAATGAAAATTCATACAGTAGAAATGCATAAAACGAACAGCTTATGGCCATTCATTGACTATTGAAACAAAACTCCTGAATCAAACACCTATTCAACCCTGTCAGACTTTTGAGTTCGCTCTACATCTATTTTATCCTGTTTATTTACCTTAAAAATTAAAACTCTCTATCTTGGCTAGTTTAACACTAGAATAGCTGAGGGTGGGTCAAGGTGACCCATGCAACTACATTAAAAAATAATTCTCTGCAACCGTTCAAGTTACAGCGCCCTGCTTTCATGACTTTTCCTAGATATGTGCGTTTTACGTGTCAGTGTTTTTGAAACTTCGAAATCCCACCAGGAAAAGGTAGTTTGGTCATTTTTTTAGTGTATTCTGGCTAAAAGCCGGTCAGCCATCTTTTTTTACCTGACCTGAAGGCTGCAATGCTACTTTCTCCCAGCAGATGTCGCCTAGGTTCATCAATATGTTTTTTTTTTATAGGAATCAAGGTTGAATGAATAATCCATCCTTACATATGGATATAAGAATGTGCACAGCAATAATATTTTTGTGGTAGACTATATGTGATTTCAACAATGAATGCAAAAGGTTAAACTCACACAATGGCTCATTTAGATAAAACTATGTTTAATCTCAAAACGTATGCTATCAGCTCAACACAGGTCAAATGTCTTCAAACGAATAGCACTCAATAGTCTATGATGCAAATGTTGAATTTTGAAATGCTGTGAATGTCTTGAAAACACAGCCTTATGTTTATGGATGTGAATGCTTATGTAGGCTATTGAATGAATGCAAAATTACTAGGGGTGCAGGCTATTCAACCCTCTAGACCGTTTGCATTGGTTCAGGGAATAATATGTTACAATGTTGCACTTGGCACTTGGATCGTTTTTGTTCAACTGGCAATCTGGACAAAGCAAATATATAATATAACTGGGAGTATAATATAATTATAATTATATAGGAGCATTGGTGTGAGTAAAAAGAACTGTGCTTTATCCCTCTGGAGTCTGCGCCCGCGGTGGCGTCGTACGTTTTTATAGATTTTTCCGCCATATCAACACGCACAGAAATCATATACATAATTTTACACCGTTGTTTTGTGTATAAGACGTCTGTTTCGTGTCTTGAGATTTACAGCGTTTATGATTGGTTCCTGAAGGCCTACGCCGCCTTCTCTGAATCTCCATTGGTTGGCGCTTTCCCCATGGATTCAGCTGTCTATCAGTCTCAGACATAATAAACCAATGACCATCCACATTATACACCACTTTCTATCAAGAGAGCCCCCCATTGGATAAAACTGTGCCATGTGGTTTGCAAACAACTAGGGAGGATGTTTTGAATCCGGCTGGGCTAACGTTACCTGAATGAACTTAGGCTACCGGAGAAGATAAAATGAGCAAACAAACACAAAAACAGGAGATGTGTTGAGGTTTTAGAGGCTGTATTTGAGTCCAGCTCATCAGAAGAGGAGCTTGGGGGATTTAGAGACGTGACAACAATTTGGATCTCGTCGATGATGTAAGTTTGGCTAGCTTCGCTAACATTAGCCCATTCTTACCCGTAATGTTGACGTTACTGTAATGTTGCCGACTGCTTATGTTAGCTAGCACTGTTTATGTTAGCACTGTATGTTAGCTAGCTCTGTGTGTTTATGTTTTATGCTTAGCCACTGTTTATGCACACAAAATGATCAATCCTACTGTAAGTTACCTCATGAACTTATCAAGAATAAATATCCGCTCATTATATTTGTGCGTAAAGGGAGTAACTTAGGGTGGTTTCATAAGCTGTGTTCGGAATCGCTCCCTCGTTCAGCCCAAAATGGCTGACGCCCTATATAGTTCAATATAGTGAATAGGGAGCGATTCCGAACACAGTTTGTGCGCACCAAACGAGCTTTGGGCCCGAGAGCGCTCTGTATGGGCCTGTGTGAACACAACAATCGCAGACAAGTGTGCACTAAAACAGCCGCTCCGAGACCCTCCTGAAGAGGTGTTTTCGGAGCGGTCACAACCGATTTCTAGGAAGCTCCAGTTGTGTGAAACCGCCCGTTCTCGGACGGACGCAACATGTTTGACCTAAAAAAAGACCCGTAGTCAGATGCGCTGTGCATTGTGGGGCGCACTGTTTGTTTACTCTCCAGTGGAGTGCGAGCTAGCTAGCGAGCTAGGTAGCGAGCTAGCGCAAAGGTGATGAGGGACTGAATAACTGAAATATTATAACTGAAATAACCGAAATAAGAGGACAATATACATGAATAAGCACTAGTGCTATGAGCAACAGGCGTTGTAACATCTCCATGTTTACTTCATCTCCAACGTTAGCAGCATACCTAGGCTAGTGCTTAGGCTAGTGCTAAAATTACTCTGTCGCCATGAGTGTTATACATTCTGCTTTTTGTGGTAATTGTAACGTTGAGTTGGCAACTTTGAAACATTTCAGTTGTGACCGTTTCTTGAACTTTTGTGAGGCGTTGTGGAGGGCCTTTGTTCGTTGGCCACCATTAGGCTGCCTGACGCAAATTCATCTCGGCTAACGTTAGCTAGCTACAGTTTTGTCAATGTAATCGTCGTCTGATTGGCTATAAGCCAATCTTTAATCATTTTGAGAGAGAACAGAATAGCTAACTGTCCCAAATGCTCTGGCAACGTCTGTGAAAGTTCCCATGTTCATTTGGTCAATGAGTAGGCTGTGCTAGGTAGGCAGTTGGCACTACTAGCTAGCTAAGCTATTATTGCTAAAATTAGCCATCTTATTAGATTCTGCAAAACTTCAGATGTCTATCACAGGCTGGACAGTCATATCAATGTCTCTTCTGTGTGCAGTATTTCTGTCTCTTTCACTTGGTTAATTGTCCTGTCT
The DNA here is from genome assembly GCF_949987555.1 of Borostomias antarcticus. Taxonomy (NCBI): domain Eukaryota; kingdom Metazoa; phylum Chordata; class Actinopteri; order Stomiiformes; family Stomiidae; genus Borostomias; species Borostomias antarcticus. The sequence continues at coordinate 948,638 of NC_140258.1, forward strand.
CTCCCTCCAGCCCAGGTGGCCTATGGGCTCTGGCACATCCAAACTGGAAGGTGCCAGAAACTGGGAAAAACTTGAGGTGATGATGCAGGCGAAGGGCGAGAGGAGACATGAGGACCAGTACAGAGAACAGGTATGGAGACCAGAGTAGAACCAGGATGTTACTGTTATACTAGCACAGAACAGTGAAGATTAGCACAGACCAGCATATTCATGGGTTTCAAATGTAGTCCTAGACCTGCCATATTGGGGACCAACACAGGTGTTTCAATTTATCTTATGCAGTAGAACTAATTCATTAATTTGAAACACCTGTGTTGGTCCGGCAGGTCTAGGACTACATTTGAAACCCATGAATACGTGCAGACCAGGTACTCTATAGCCGGGCACTTGGTCTAGACTTTATCTTAATATTATTTTAAATATTATTTTAGACCACCTACTTTATCTTAATATTATTTTTTATCTTATTTTAGACCACCAACCTTGGGGCCCGAACATGGGACTCCACGCCACATCGTCCACAAACCACAGCATGCGACGCCAGTTCTTATGGTTGGTGTTTGTTTTTTCTGACCTGTTCACATTTTTTTAATTATATATACTTATCAAAGACCAATTCTTTCAGCCATTTACAAAGTCAAATTTATTTTGAATTCTGTGTTTTAGATCGGCCATGACGTCTTGACTACACACAACCCCCCAGGTTATTCTGCTTTTGTTGTACAGCCATCAGACTACTGTACACCTGAGTTGTGTGCACAGTTGTGTACAGTTACAGTACCATTCAAAAGATTGGACACCTTTGCATTCAACTGGATGAGAAGGTGTCCAAACTATTGATTGTTACTGTACATGCCATCTGTCTAGAGTATTTATATAGCCTACCATATGTCTAGTGTCCATCTCCATAATGTCATATGCTGTTCATAGTGTACTATATGTATGCTGATATATGTTATGTACTGTATGTTCGTTATGCTGCTTTTGAACATTTTCTTTACTGTACCTGTCTCCTCTTACGAGTATTGCATTAATCTGTTATATTGATGTGCTACTTTAAATAAAATTAAAAAAAAGTTCACACATCTGTTCTCATTTATTGAATGCATTATTAGCAATATTACATGCATTAGCATAGCAACGTATAGAGTGCATTAGCATGCAGTGTGTGGGGAGGGTGGTGCAGTGTGAGCAGCAAGCCACCAACGCACTGACGGAGGACGTAGGGCCGCCGAGTTGGTCGTCAGCGGGCCGCTGGCTGCCCACTCATGATCTGCTAGCTGGGCAGAGTCCCCCTGGCGCACAGTGTAATGGGCCTGCAACTTTTAGAGGATTGGAATGATCTGGCCACAGGTATGGTTTCTTTCACTGGAGACACAGAGTGTGGATGTGTGCAGCACACGCATCGGCTCCACAAACTCCTCTGCCTTCCTGAAGTCCCCTGTGTCCATGCTGTTGACTCTGTCCTTCTTCACCTACTTCCTGAGCTGTGGGTCCAACTGACAGGAAAACACAAACAAATCACACACAAACAAAATTAGTCACCCAAAATCTATCAATTTACTAGCATTAATTTTCGTATAGCCTAACTGAGTGAATAACATATTGTATGTTGCTGTTATCTTTAATGACAAAATAATAAAAAGCATGATTCAAAAAACGATAAATTAGCATTACACTTTAATATCATTCATTTTTCAATCATGCATCTATAATCAAAAGAATGTACTGAGATGTGATCTCACTGAGCAATTGCTGCTTCTCCTTCAAGACCACTTTGGCCTTGTGGGGCGTCTTCATCCACACCACTGTGGCACGGACCCTGGCTGCCCAGTTGGACTTGTAGATCTTCTGAGCGGCCATGTAGAGAAGGGTTTGTACTTGAGGTTGAGAGCCGCTAAAGCCTCCCTATAGAAAATTGCTGTGGGAATGAAGCAGAACTAACATTTCTTGGTAGGGCTGTAGGCTAACCAAAAGCCATACCTTGTAGCCCTCCCCAACCCCCACGGGTTTACATTGACATGCAAATAGGCCTAGCTGAGGAAAACCATGATGGTCTCATTTCATTACAGGCTACCATTTGACAACAGCGCACGCTGAGGGAAACAGTTGTCTCATTTCACTAGTGCTAGCTAGCTAGTTGATGTGAAGCTAGATTCCCCCCCCGCTTCAGTATGTAAGCCAAAGAGTTTAGAATAACTCATGTCATACAATAACAATAGTCATGTGGTTGAGCTCTATCACATATTTCACATTGTCAAACTTGACAGAACATTTGAACATTTTAAACATAAAGCAACAACAAACAAATTATAGCTTGCTTACCTGACTCACTCTGGAAATATGCTGTGGTAGTGAGGATCGCTCCAGTCACCACGTAACGTTAGCTTAGTATTGTTGTGGTTTCTGCAGGTCAGTCAGGTGGGCGGGTCACGGGTGCAACCATTTTTTTCTCTATTTAGGGCAAAGTTAATTGTAAACTGGTGAGTAAAACGTTTACATGAACTACGGAGAAATATCACCAACATTTACAATCAACATAAAAATAAAAAATAAAGATTAATTGCCTACACTTAGGGTGGCAACTGGGTTGGCAAGGCATTTTTCAGGGGTGGCAATAAGATGATGTTTACTTTAGTTTATGTGGCATCTGATCTGGCATTTTATTTGAACATGTATGTTTTTATAGGCCTATCATCGTATCACTTATCACACAATTTAATTGGTCTCGGTGTAGGTAGGGGAGAGCCGGTTCAAAATTCGCATTTTTTGGTTTGATTCCATCTACAACGAAAATAAGATAGAGATTCCAAATGTTATGACACAACTTGTCCTTCACTATTATCAACTGTAATGTTCGTGTCCTATCTCTGTTTTGTGGGCAAGTAATTCTCGTTACTTTCAACAAATGTATTATTAGACATAATATCATACTAATATATAGCCTTCCTGAGCTGCCTGCCTGATGGTCTCAGGGCTAAAGAGACCGCGCATCGTTTTCCTCACCCTAACTAACCCCCCCAACCCCCACGAAATTCAAATTAGTTTGAGCATACATTGACATGCAAATATGCCGTCTGTCTGCGGGTAGCGAATGTCAAAGGACAGGGGGCAACCTTATATTACAGCCAACTCTGTGATAAGCTGATGTGTACTTTTTTTACATTTTATGACACACAACTTGCACATGTTCTTCACTATTATCAACCATATCATAATAATATATAGCCTTCAATGACCTACAGAGCTGCCTCACACTCTTGTTTGTAGCCCTCTGCAACCCCCACCCATACAACAGTATACTACAACTAAATCACATTGGTTGGATAGGCTAATAATAGCCTAATAAAAAACTGTTTGAGCTAGCTAACGTTACCTACCATTAGCTCAACCGGGACAGTTTCCAGTTAGCGATGAGAGGCAAAGTCCCAAGCCCAGTTGATAGCCTCCATCGTGGGATGAGGGTTGTGCAATTGTTCACAATCCAGTTTCATACACCCAACGTTAGGCTAGCTAAGCTAGCTAGCAAGCAAGCAGTTGCAAAGTTGCAAAAATGATGCGGGGGCAATATCTCTCGCTAGCTATGCATGCCGTATTATATTATTTTAAGAGTTGGCCCCAAAACACAAAAACGTTAATTTGAAGTAAAAAGCAAACAAAAGCTGGGGCCGTATATAAACTAGGCCGTCTCATTCATGACGGCGACAGGCACTAGCCTGGCAGACTGCATCGAATAGTTATCAAACAAGCTTGGGAACTAACGTTAGCTGGCATAATCCAATAATTCCCCCAAAAGAACCCCTCCACTGCACAAGCTTTTTACCAAACCTAGCTAATAAGCACAAGCTACTGAGTGCAACGTTAGCCCTGCTAACGGAGAGAACGGATTTGGAGGAGATTGTTGCAGCTGGTGCTAAATGAGGCAAAGGAACATGTCAAATAGAATACAACAAACATGCGGAAAATGTATTCAATCACTTCTTCTTACGGCCAGTGTCGATGCAACTATTACTGCCCTCCACAGAATGTTGCTACATACGTCACGTCCGGATGTAAACAAGCCGGATTACCAGATTGGTGCTGCAGCCCCAACGAGTGCTCCAAATCCCCCCAATGCGATAAAAACCCTCCCAAATATTATATATTTATTTAGTATAATATATATCTATATATCATAATACATGTTAAGAAAAATGCCTTTCTGCTCAAATTCCCAAAATAATAACTAATGTGGTAAAACTGCAACACAAGCCTACCCCAGCGGCTTGGCTAAATCCGACCGGGCCTGAGTAAACATGGAATTCATTCATTTGGTGTCACAAACACACACACGAGCGCCATCTAGCGGCCATTGTGTGTCAATAACAGCCTCCCATTCTAAAGACTGCGGGGGCATTTGACCCACCCCCTAGCTATGCTGGTAAGTTTCAAATGCTTGGCGCTGCTAGTGTTAAAATCACCCTTATGGGTTGTTCAAGGGAAGTCCAGCAGGTGGCGCTCGACCCCAAAATCGGAGGCTCTTCCTTCCGGCCCTGTTCGGACAAATACCTCGTAGAAAGGGGTGGCTTAACTCGTAGAGAGAAGGGGCGTGGCTAATGGCGCAACAAGTCGAGGGGGAATCTAATTTTAAATCAGAGTTATTCTGCTGGGGAAATGGCGGAGAGACTGTTTGCTGAATCTCCTTATCTTTCCTTCCTGACCTAAAAAAAAAACTCTCGTTCTACTCTCCCAAAATCTTAAAAACAGACCAGTCTATAGGATTAACAGGCTTTTCCCTTAACCTAGACATCTCAACCACCTCTAGCTGCTTAGAATCTTAGAATTTAACACTAAAATGTCAGATGTGGATGTAAGAAATCGAAAATGCTTTAGCACATAACGAAAATCTGCCAACAAACGCTCGCAGAATAATGCTTGAGCGCAACAATCTCCTCAGGCTAGACACGTTTAGCAGTAGAAATTCTTTACATCCTCTAGCATATTTTAATAGCTAGTGTTACAGGGACACCTAGTGGTGATCCCAAAATGTTGCATGTATGACCCGGAAGTTGTCTTTGGCAGCGCGGGGAAATTTAAAGAAACAACGTCCCTAATAACAGCCTAGAAACCCCAAAACAGCAATGAAAGGAAACCTTATGGTTAACTCACGGCGGTAAAGAATACAATTTCGAAAGAAACACACATTAAGACATTAAATTCGCTTAGTACTCACTCAGTCAGGAATCTCTTTGTTCTCCCTCTGGCTCAAGGCGGATCACCGGGAGTTGTTTTCCGGCGTCTCCTAGGCAACCAGTTAGCTAGCCTACTGGGAATCTAGCAGAAATTTTAACAGTCTAAAAAGTGTACAAAACAATACTTTACCTGGATCCATGGCGCGCATAACAAACAATAATCAAGAGCCGAGGCTCAAACAGTGAACACATAAGACATAAGACGAAAACAAAAACTTACGTTACAAACAAGCATGCTCTCGGCTGCACTAGCAATTTGGTCCAGGCTAAACCTTCCGTTTAGATCCTACCAAATTGTACAGCCACTTGGTGAAAACTAACGCTCGTTAGGTTTACCAAGTCACCCGGGAACAAATGGGAAAACGTTTCTCCAAGAAACGCGGATTGCAAAAACTCTCAATCACTCCCGTAGCTACCATCTCGTTGGTAATCGTTCTTCAACGAACATCAACAATCACTTCGAAGCTAGTCGGCAATCGTGCTAACACGAACATCAACAACGGGGCTTAAGCTAGTTGGTATCGTTCTGAAAACGAAACATCAACAATGAGGCTTAAGCTAGTTGGTATCGTTCTGGAAACGAAACATCAACCATGCTCGCCCTACCCTCGGTAGGACTAAATACCCACGCTGGGGTTCCTGTTTTCACCAATCCAGACCAACACAACTGAACCAAATCAAGGCAAATACAACTCAAAACCATAAGAGGGTTCGTTTAAACGTACCTGTGAGCCTCAGGAATCCAGTGGCAGAACTGAGGAAATAATCTCGGCTAGCGCTCTGGCGCAAGAGAGAAAATTGATTTTCCAAGCCCATATGGACCGACACGTCTGCCGATCAGTCCTCTCCACTGGAATCCCGAAGCAAACGCAGGCAGTGCTCCCATTCCCGTTCGCCAAACTGTGATAGTTATTTTAGACTTGTCTTGTCCAAAGATTTACCAAGATACGTTCAAAAGGTTGAGTCTGGTTTATTGAATGAAATCAAATACTTGCACAAGGACTTCCTGAACAACGCAAACAAAGGTGGTTTGTCAGAGAAGTGAGGCTTATGTACAGTCCAAACAAAGGTACAGTGCTTCCAGGATGTGATTGGCTACTGCATTGTACATGAATGGCAGGCGTGGCCAAGAGTAAAGACATGTGACATGAGAAAAAGGCGGTAGTTTCTAAGAGGGACAAAGGAACAAAAGGATGGTTATTCTGGAGCAGACAGATGGCCTTCTGGAAGCCATTTTGTATGTTAGCACAGACAAAGGTTTAAGGTGTGGTTTAAGGTGTTTGGATGTAAATTCCTGGACAGGTCCATTGATAAAGAAGTGGGTATACTGTGGGTCCATGGATAAAGAAGCGGGTATACTGTGGGTCCATGGATAAAGAAGTGGGTATACTGTGGGTCCATGGATAAAGAAGTGGGTATACTGTGGGTCCATGGTTAAAGAAGTGGGTATACTGTGGGTCCATGGATAAAGAAGTGGGTATACTGTGGGTCCATGGATAAAGAAGTGGGTATACTGTGGGTCCATGGATAAAGAGGTGGGTATACTGTGGGTCCATGGATAAAGAAGTGGGTATACTGTGGGTCCATGGATAAAGAAGTGGGTATACTGTACTGTGGGTCCATGGATAAAGAAGTGGGTATACTGTGGGTCCATGGATAAAGAAGTGGGTATACTGTGGGTCCATGGATAAAGAAGTGGGTATACTGTGGGTCCATGGATAAAGAAGTGGGTATACTGTGGGTCCATGGATAAAGAAGTGGGTATACTGTGGGTCCATGGTTAAAGAAGTGGGTATACTGTGGGTCCATGGATAAAGAAGTGGGTATACTGTGGGTCCATGGATAAAGAAGTGGGTATACTGTGGGTCCATGGATAAAGAGGTGGGTATACTGTGGGTCCATGGATAAAGAAGTGGGTATACTGTGGGTCCATGGATAAAGAAGTGGGTATACTGTACTGTGGGTCCATGGATAAAGAAGTGGGTATACTGTGGGTCCATGGATAAAGAAGTGGGTATACTCCGTATACCCTCCACTAAGCCACTGGGTGGACCAAACAAGCAGGCAGTCTTTATTTCTTTTCTTTTCTTTAGAAAACTTAGGTACGTGATCTACATGGAATACCAAATGTGCCAAAATTAAATAAATAAATAAATAAATGCATGTATACATACATACATACATACATACATAGGTACATACATTCATTAATAAATAAATATGGCTGTGAAATAAATCCGGAAATGAATGTCATCTTCAAATAAATGTAAATGTAAATATATATATATATATATATATATATATATATATATATATATATATATGAGCTTTTTCCCGAATAGTAAATTTGTATGAATATTGTAAAAAATATTCGGGAGGGGGGAAAAAGTCAAATACTGTATGAGCGAGCGATACGCGCACGTTCTGTCTGCTTGTTGACATGACACGACGAGAGAGAGAGAGAGAGGTGCACACACTTGCAGTCTCGCACCTGCTGTCTGTCTAGACGTCTAGACAACGCGGATAGGGAGAGAGAGAGAGAGAGAGAGAGAGAGAGAGAGAGAGAGAGGGAGAGAGAGAGAGAGAGAGAGAGAGAGCTGTCTGTCTAGACGTCTAGACAACGCGGAGAGGGAGAGAAAGTTTGGAGCGCGCTGAGGAGCCAGTAGGCAGGCAACGAACGAAAGCAGCACAGAGGGCTTTTGTCCCTAGTTAACTGGTTTATTGAGACAGTTATTGGATTTCCTTTCCTTGTCGTAGCCTACCTGCTGCAATAGCCTATGTGAACTGTAGCGTTTGTTTGAGTAGAGGAGGACCGGTAGCTAGCTTGTTAGCTCAGTGTAGTATAGCTAGCTAACGCTAGCTATTTCAGCTATGCTCAGCCTCTCACTAGCCTATATAATTATGAAATATGAAATAATTATGAAAGTATATTTTAACAACTGAAACACAACTGATCAAATGTTTGATCCATGCCGTTCAGTTATCAGCACAACAGAGCAGTCTAGTTTAGGCCTAAGATTTATATATCAAAGTCCTTATCTCTGATATAACAATAATAAACTATTTAAACAGATTTAAAAAAAATTATAAGAATAATTTCACTACAATACCCTACTTACCCATTGTTTAAGCACTGTTGAAACTTGAGTAGGCTATAGGCCTACAATTAGGCCTATAGTCATTTTCCTAGGCTTATTGGCCTATAGCCTAGGCTACATTTAATTTTATAATTAATTTCAATTATATTTATAGTAATACATGTTTATTGCTGGGTTTGTGAAAAACATTACTAGTAGGCTACACCACGCTGCCTGGTGGTTGCAGATAATATATTAGATATTATGACACGGGAGAAATAGAGCTACTATAGCTGTTCTAGCAAAGTTACTAAGAGGACTTATATTTTGATTCAGACAGATATTTTTCTGTTTCTAACTAAATGTAGAATGTCCCCCAGTTAAGGGTGGTGGTGGGGTTCTGACACTTCATAGTTTGTTAAAATAAAAACATACAGGATGATGAGGAGGAGGAATTATACTTCATAATTAATGATAATAATAATAATAATAATATATATAAACAGCAATTCTGATGCGTTGAAAGCACAGCAATTGCAATGCCAATTAATATTAGGCTAAATAAATGACATTTCCCCTCAGTTTAAACCGTTTTGAACCGACTTCTGATTTAAGCCCCGCCCACTTCCGAAATGTTTTTGATTAGGGGACACTGAGGTGTGCTGGCTCTCAAACAGTTTGTTGGCAAATAGATTTGACAACTGGACAATGGAATACGTTGCACAGCAAATGCAGTATCCAACAGTTCGCTCATGGCTAGCTAGCAATGGTACAGCTATGGGATTAGCTCATTTGGGTTGCTGTCAAAGCTGCCACTCTTATGTTGCTATAGCCTACAATTACCAGAACAATATGAACATTCAGTTGAAAGTTTTCCATCCACCCATCCATCACTGGATGAGGAATAAGCACCGCAAAGCGATCAATTCTCACGCAAGCAGGAGCCAGGCTGTGGATTTCTCCGATCCGGTGTTGCGACCCAGTCTGTAGAAATGTTTTGTGGTAGTAGTGGTAGTACCCCCTAGCCCCCCTACCTGGGGTTACAGGTATAAACCCCGATGGAAAAAGACCAAAGAGGAGGAGAGACCCGGCCCGGAGGAAGCCCGGGGCCCTCGCCTGGAGCCAGGCCCAGACGGAGGGCCCGCCTGCGAGTGCCTGGTGGCCGGGCTTACCACAGAGCCCGGCCGGGCACAGCCTGAAAGAGCTACGTGGAAGCACCATCTCCTCTGTCCCGTGGACCCACCACCCGCAGGAGGAACTGTCGGGGTCGGGTGCGCTGCCAACTAGGTGGCAGTGAAAGCGGAGGGCACAGACGGACCGGACCCGAGCGGCAGAGGCTGGCTCTGGGGACATGGAACGTGACCTCGCTGGGGGGGAAGGAGCCGGAGCTTGTGAGGGAGGTGGAGCGATACCAAGTACACCTGGTGGGGCTAACCTCCACGCACAGCACCGGCACCGGAACCAAACTCCTGGATAGGGGTTGGACCCTGTTCTTCTCCGGAGTTGCTCACGGTATGAGGCGTAAGGCAGGTGTGGCTATACTAGCTAGCCCCCAGCTGAGCGCCTCTGTGCTGGAGTTCACCCCGGTGGACGAGAGGGTCGCCTCCCTACGCCTTAGGACTGTGGGGGGGGGGGACTCTGACTGTGGTTTGTGCACCGAACAGCAGTTCAGAGTACTCAGCCAGAGTCCTATTTGGGGCTCCTGCAGGGGACTCCACTGTCCTATTGGGGGACTTCAATGCACACGTGGGCAATGATGGAGAAACTTGGAGGGGCGTGATTGGGAGGTATGGCCACCACGATCTGAACCCGAGTGGTGTTTTGTTGTTGGACTTCTGTGCTAGTCACAGGTTGTCCATAACAAACACCATGTTCGAACACAAGGATGCCCACAAGTACACCTGGCATCAGAACACCTTAGGCCGAAGATCGATGATAGATTTTGTTATCGTATCAGCCGATCTGAGGCCATGTGTTATGGACACTCGGGTAAAGAGAGGGGCAGAGCTGTCCACTCATCACCATCTGGTGGTGAGCTGGTTTCGATGGCGGGGGAAACCTCTGGACAGACCTGGAAAACCCAAGCGTGTAGTGAGGGTGAACTGGGAACGTCTGGAGGAAGAGCCTGTCCGGAGAGATTTCAATTGCCACCTCCGGCGAAGCTTCTCTGGCATCCCTGTGGAGGTTGAGGACATCGAGCATGAGTGGTCGGTGTTGAAAGCCTCCATTGCTGAAGAGTCTGGCTGGGAGCTGCTGCCTGAGGGCCATAGGTACCTCAAGGGGCGGTAACCCTAGGACATAGTGGTGGACAGCGGTCACGGAAGCCATCCGACTGAAGGAGGCCTTCCGGGATATGTTAGCCCAGGGGACTCCAGAAGAAGTTGCAGGGTATCGGCTGGCCCGGAGGGCTGCGGCTTCGGCCGTGACCAAGGCAAAGCAGCGGGTGTGGGAGGAGTTCGGAGAAACCATGGAGAAGGACTTTCGGTCGACCTCAACTGAGGAGGTTGTTGAGCGTTGGAAGGAGCACTTTGAGGAACTCCTGAACCCGACTAATCCACCCTCTACGATCGAGGCAGAGCTGGAAGATGATGAGGAGTCATCGTCAATTTCCCTGGAGGAGGTCACTGAGATAGTCAAACAACTCCACAGTGGCAAAGCCCCAGGGACTGGTGAGATCCGTCCAGAAATGCTGAAGGCGCTGGGTGTTGAGGGGCTGTCTTGGGTGACTCGCCTCTTTAACATTGCGTGGAAGTCCGGGTCAGTGCCAAAGGAGTGGCAGACTGGGGTGGTGGTCCCAATATTTAAAAAAGGGGACCAGAGGGTGTGTGCCAATCACATTACTCAGCCTCCCAGGAAAAGTGTACTCCAAGGTGCTGGAAAGGCGGGTCCGGCCGATAGTCGAACCTCAGATCGAAGAGGAACAATGCAGATTTCGTCCTGGTCGTGGAACCACCGACCAGCTTTTCACTCTCGCAAGGATCTTGGAGGAGGCTTGGGAGTTTGCCCAACCTGTCTACATGTGTTTTGTGGACTTCGAGAAGGCTTACGACCGGGTCCCTCGAGAGGTCTTGTGGAGGGTTATATGGGAGTATGGGGTGAAGGGATCCCTACTTAGGGCCATCCAATCCCTGTACACCCAGAGCGAGAGCTGTGTCCGTGTCCTTCTTTCTGGTGGGGGTTGGCCTCCGTCAGGGCTGCGCTTTGTCACCAATCCTGTTTGTGATTTTCATGGACAGGATATCAAGGTGTAGCCGTGCGGAGGTGGGGTTGCAGTTCGGTTAGCTGGGATTCACGTCGCTGCTATTTGCAGATGATGTGGTCCTGATGGCATCATCTGCCTGCGACCTCCAGCACTCTCTGGATAGGTTCGCAACTGAGTGTGAAGCGGCTGGGATGAGAATCAGCACTTCTAAGTCTGAGGCCATTGTTCTCAGCAGGAAACCGGTGGTCTGTCCGCTCCGAGTAGGAAATGAGTCCTTACCCCAAGTGAAGGAGTTCGAGTATCTGGGGGTCTTGTTCACGAGTGAGGGAACCATGGAGAGGGAGCTTGGCTGGAGAATCGGAGCAGCTGGTGCGGTTCTGCAGTTGCTTTACCGCACTGTTGTGACGAAAAGAGAGCTGAGCCAAAAGGCAAAGCTCTCGATCTACCGGTCTATCTTCGTCCCCACCCTCACCTATGGTCATGAAGGATGGGTCATGACCGAAAGAATGAGATCACGGATACAAGCGGCCGAAATTTGTTTTCTCCGGAGGGTGGCTGGTGTCTCCCTGAGAGATCGGGTGAGAAGTTCAGTCATCCGGGAGAGACTCGGAGTAGAGCTGCTGCTCCTTTGCGTCGAAAGGAGCCAGTTGAGGTGGTTCGGGCATCTAGTGAGGATGCCTCCTGGGCGCCTTCCTAGGGAGGTGTTCCAGGCGTGTCCAGCTGGGAGGAGGCCGTGGGGTAGACCCAGGACTAGGTGGCGGAATTACATCTCCGCACTGGCCTGGGAGCGGCTAAAGATTCCCCAGGCAGAGCTGGTTGATGCTGCCAGGGAAAGGGATGTCTGGGGCCCCCTGCTGGAGCTGCTGCCTCCGCGACCCGACCCCGGATAAGCGAATGAAGATGGATGGACATATCTCGATTCATAGTGTGATGTCCAGGGTAATAATTGCTGAGCACTTTTGAGGGCGGATGAGTGGACCAAATGACCCAGACCTCGACACAACCCAGAGTGCAAAACTAGCGTTCCTACTAGCAAGCTAGCTAGTTAGCTAGCGGTAGCTAGCTGAGCAAACTACCTACTGTAGCAACTGGTAGCTAGCGGTAGCTAGCAGATCTAACTAACTAGCAGTAGCTAGCAGAGTTAACACATTAGCTACCGGAGCAAGCTAGGCAGCGATAGCTACCAGCTGCTAGCTATAAACCATACACAAGCACCATACACGTGACACAGGGGTCAGAGCTTAGGGGTCATGAGTTAGCTAGCTAGCTACCAGCTAACTTCCAGTTACGTGGACACAGGGATCAGGCTGATTAACAAAATTTGACCTAGGAGTGGAGCAACTCAGACGGCGCTGAGTGGGAGTGCATATCGCAATACCTCTGCTCGGGTCAGCAGGTGCCCTCCTGTGCAATTCTAATCGGCTGATTGATGTTGATCTTTTCTGAATAAATCGTCTGATTCATTCTGTACCGGGTGCCATTATGAAATAAAAGTGCCCTGAAATAAATATGTTTCCTTATGAAAAACATAATTTTGAAATGAAAACCTATTTATTTATTTATCATGTATTTATATATTTCTTACCTCATTTATTTATTTCAGGATTTATTTCATAGGCATATTTATTCATTTCATAGCCATATTTATTTATTTGTTTGTTTATTTATTTATTTATTTATTTATTTATTTATTTATTTATTTATTTATTTATTTATTTATTTATTTATTTATTTATTTTATTCATGTATTTAATTTTGGCACATTTGGTATTCCATAGATCCACTCCAGCTCTCCTCACTCCAATCCACTGAAGGGGGGTATTTGGCTCTCTGGATGTTTACTGTGCAAAAGAAACCACTGGTTTCATTTGTACATTGTAAAATAAATATTCTGTTAACGATGATAGGTTAATAATTTAATATTGGTGAGAAAATTATCTAATGTTAGTAAATGGCAATGGTAAATGGACTGCACTTATATATAGCACTTTTATCCAAAGTGCTTTACAATGGCCTATCATTCACCCCGTCTGGTGGGTCCTAGAAACAGGTAAGCCAGGACCAACGAAGCACGCATGTGCAGCGCACACAATTTTTTTGGGGGGTAGGCTTTCAAAGCATGCCCTAATGGGAGGTTTCACAGCACCAGAAGGGCGATGAGCATTGTCATTTTTATGTAAAAACATACAGGAAAACTACAGTAGCCTAGGCTACTGATGTTTCTTTTAACACGTCAACAAAGGCCAATAATTTGAGAGCGAGTGAATAAGAGGGCAATATTTAGTCCGAAACAACTAAGCTTTTAGGGAAACACTAAATAAACTACAGAGCCATTATATGACAACAATGGCCGAACACCACAAAGAGGAATGACATGACGATAAAATACACCCCCTTAGGGCACAGCACTCAATAACCTACTCCCCTACTTCACTAATCAGTGTTTAGGCTACTAGCCTACTAGGCGTATTAGCCCACCGCTCCAGAAAGCAAAGTTCCCGCTCTCGAGTGCTGATTAAATCAAGGCAAAGCAAAACGCACAGCCATAACAACTGGTAATTAATCACAAAAGACCAACCATATAATTGTGTAACCCAAACTCGTTTAATCCACTTAATTTTGGAAACAACTTTCAACAAATACTCAAGATCTCCGTTTTCCATGTTCATTGATGCTGCCAGTAGCTAGATAGCTAAAGTGGGTAACGTGATTGACAGGTGATGTGAATGACGGGACAGTCATGACAAGTTTTGATTGGATAGACCGTCCCAATGTTAAAATGTCAATGGGAATTCCAATGTAAGCACTTTGAGAACTGGCTTACCCTACGCCCACTTTTAAGCATTTTGACAAATCACAGATTAGGTTACATTTCGACTGATGACGACATTGTTTGTGGTTTTGTATGTGTGGGCTAATTTGATTAGTTGATTTTTCATTTGGTCTTGATTTCCGTAAGCCAGAATCATTTTACCTGGCCTACAATGTGAAGTGAATAACGAGCTAGTAAGACCGATGTCAACGGACCGTAACGTATTTTCATGAGGACTGTAGGGGCCGACGGAGCACTACCAAAATGCTAAACACGGATGAAAATGAAGCGATGGCAGAATACAAGACGCATTTAAGACAAAAACAGACGATGTCCATTTTCGTGCCTTCTTTCACTGAAAGAAGGCGCAAAAATCAAGTTTTGTTTGGACTTGTATGGGTAAGCCAGGCTTACCCTGGCTTATAGGAGCCAATCGCCACTGATGCAAGGTGTTAGCCTGTTCATTGGGAACAATTTGGGGTTCAGTGTTTTTCCTAAGGATACTTCAGCATGTGGACAGGAGGAACCGGGATTCAGAGCCCAGAGTTGCAGGACTTGTTCTACCTCCGGAGCCACAGCCTCTCCATGTTCAAATATTCTTTGAGGGCCGCTGTCAGTCACAGTCCCTTAGAATCATTCTAGTTTTCTCCCCCATATGGCGCCGCCGGGCTCACATTTTGTTGCTCTGATTGGTTGTAGGTCTATACAATTTAGTCCAGAGGCATTTTGGTCTGACCGTGGATAACGCCCCCTGGAAATCAAAAATAAACACAGGATTTGCAGATCTTCACATTTTAGCAAATTGGGTCTGCCGAAGCCAGGCTAGGCTCCCTGAAGCTGATCACAGAGACATGACAAGACTCTAGCAGCCCACACACACACACACACACACACACTAGCAGACACATGCACACACACACACACCTGCAGACACACACACACACTTGCATAGATCAGCATACACACCCACACTCACACACACACAAACACACTTGCACACACATACACACACACTCACACCATCTCACCTACATTACATTACATTAGTCATTTAGCTGACGCTTGTATCCAAAGAGTCTTACAATAATTGCTTTTAATATAGGAAAAGCCAGTGTACTACTACTTGCCAGAACTCACAAGTGCATCTCCTTTCTAACACAAGTGACTAAGAGCATAATCTAGTGCTGAAGGCAAAGTTCAATAATAGCAATCTAAAAATACAATAGGTGCTTAAGAGGGAGGATTGTGGTAATACTCCTTGAAGAGATGAGTTTTGAGCCTGCGGCGAAAGATGGGCAGCGACCCAGACAAACGCACACTCTTGGACTCCAGCAGAGTTGTCAGTTTGAAGGCATGCGTTTGCACCCTGCCTTTCTCCTTTCTCTGATAGATAAATACATAAGTAAGGGATAATCAACGAGTAGGTGTGCCTTATACCCATTTAAGGCATGACGTGGAGGCGAAGAGAGAGGAGAGGAGACACTACAGTGGTTGTAGGATTTGTGTTATTCATTCTTTTGTTCTATTGTGTTGTGTTTGATTTGACTGTATAATGGCAAACGCCATCAGAGAGAGAGGACAAGCGTGATGACTCTGGACAAGGATCTGATCCTGAGTCCGTTGGGATCTGATCCTGAGTCCGTTGGGATCTGATCCTGAGTCCGTTGGGATCTGATCCTGAGTCCGTTGGGATCTGATCCTGAGTCCGTTGGGATCTGATCCTGAGTCCGTTGGGATCTGATCCTGAGTCCGTTGGGATCTGATCCTGAGTCCGTTGGGATCTGATCCTGAGTCCGTTGTCCAGCGTTTATCTGATCCTGAGTCCGTTGTCCAGCGTTTATTCGTGTCACAGAAAGAAAAACAAAGATAAGAGAAGAACAAAAAAGGTTGAAGTTGTCTGTGGAGACGGGGAGATGAAGGTGACACTTCACAGGTCGTTTCCCTCCTCATCTCGTATTCTCGCTGGAGTATTTATCCAACGTCAGCCTTTTCCCCCAACAACCCCCTTTGTCCCCTAGGAGGCCATCTTGCACCACTGTGTAGGTGGGGCTGTGCTCCAGGGCTCACTGGGATTACAGATTATGCATATTCAGCTCTTCTTCCTGATGATTTATATATATATTATTTATACTGGGGCCTTGGAGAGGGGGGGGGCACTGGTGTCATTGCTGGAAGGTTAGCAGCAGTAAACTGGTACACTATGATTCCCCAAGACATGATTATCATTGGCAGTCAAGGTGAAGGAAAGTCATATCCTGGCCTGTGTGAGGGGGTGGAGAACAGGCCTATCCTGGCCTGTGTGAGGGGGTGGAGAACAGGCCTATCCTGGCCTGTGTGAGGGGGTGGAGAACAGGCCTATCCTGGCCTGTATGAGGGGGTGGAGAACAGGCATATCCTGGCCTGTATGAGGGGGTGGAGAACAGGCATATCCTGGCCTGTGTGAGAGGGTGGAGAACAGGCATATCCTGGCCTGTGTGAGGGGGTGGAGAACAGGCATATCCTGGCCTGTGTGAGGGGGTGGAGAACAGGCATATCCTGGCCTGTATGAGAGGGTGGAGAACAGGCATATCCTGGCCTGTATGAGGGGGTGGAGAACAGGCATATCCTGGCCTGTGTGAGGGGGTGGAGAACAGGCCTATCCTGGCCTGTGTGAGGGGGTGGAGAACAGGCATATCCTGGCCTGTATGAGAGGGTGGAGAACAGGCATATCCTGGCCTGTGTGAGGGGGTGGAGAACAGGCATATCCTGGCCTGTGTGAGGGGGTGGAGAACAGGCATATCCTGGCCTGTGTGAGGGGGTGGAGAACAGGCATATCCTGGCCTGTGTGAGGGGGTGGAGAACAGGCATATCCTGGCCTGTGTGAGGGGGTGGAGAACAGGCATATCCTGGCCTGTCTGAGAGGGTGGGGTTCACTGAGAGCACCTAAGAACAGGTTAGTAGCGTCTCTATTTCACCACCGAAGATGAAGTTTATTTTTTAGTTTACAATTCATTCCTTTTTTTTCTCTCATTGCTGATTTTACGATAGTCTCCTCAACTGCACATTTCAAAGCGTGTGTGAATTGGCTCTGCGTTGGGCAGCAGTCAACAAGGATATGTTTTAGCTGTCACTAAAGCATTTTCTCTGACATTAGAGCTCTGTCTATGGGAAAATGTGTTTTTTCCAGCCGATATCTTAGTTAATACAAGAAGATTAACATTCATATGAATCTGCTGTATATGTAACAAAGTGTGCCTTCTCATCACAGATGATCTTCAGTCTTGTTTATAGTACATGTAACTCATTTCCCAAGAGTCGTTTTATGTTTGATTCTATTCTTATTCTTATACATTATATACTTTATTTTTAAGGTTTTATAACACAACAAACATGAGGTCATAGTTAAATTTGATGGTATACATAGGTGCTGTTAGACACAGAATTGTAAACTGTCATTGAGATTAACTTTTATGTTTCACAATTGCATTTACACACAGTACATTCAGTTGTCAGACTCTGTTAAACTGGTATCTAATAAAAATGTCAGGCATTCCATTCTGAATATACTGTTAACAATATCAAGGTAGGAGGCTCTTTAAGAAGCCAGCGTCTAGTAATTGCCTTCTTTCTCGCAACCATTCGAATTTTCAGTCAATATTTGTCTCAGACATCCAGATCCGTGGGTGTATTTCCTTAATAGGAGGAGAGACAAGTGAACTTGATATTAAATCGATTCTCTTCGATGTTTGACTCATCCACACTCGTCACAAATATTTATACTTTCAACCGGATTCCCAGAAGTGGCCATAAGTCAGTAGACACGCATATGCCCATTAGCCTGGCTCTGCATGTACTGTACAGGTACATCTCAGAAAAATTAGAATATTGTGGAAAGTTAATTATTTTCCGTAATTTATTTCAAAAAGTGAAACGTTCATATTATACATTAATTACACATGAAGTTAAATATTTCAAGGCTGATCGCCTCCATGCCACGCTCCACGTTGATGCAGTAATTTCTGGAGGAGCCCCGACCAAGTATTGAGAGTATAAATGAAATGAACATACTGTATAATCATTTAGATTTAAACATAAAAGGCTTGAAATATTTCACTTTGTGTAAGCTAATGGATCTAGAATACATGAAAGTTTCACTTTTTTAATTAAAATGTTTAATGTTGAATGATTTTGAATGAAAATGGACTTTTTCACACAAAATTATATTTTTTGGGATGCACCAGGAACTAAACCAACACCAGGAGGAAGAGTGAGTCATGGTTCTGTCCTCCTTTGTGTCTCCAGACCTCCACCACCACGGTCAGCATTGTGGTGACCGACGTCAACGACAACGACCCCGAGTTTGACCTCACGCTGCCTGTCAACCTCACCGTTCCTGAGGAGCAGGCCAACGTCTTCGTAGGTCAGGTCACGGTAAGGATGGAGCTCACACACACACACACACACACTTCTTCAATCTGTCTTATTGACGTAGCGGATGAGTAAATGGTACAGACACATATGCATATATTGACAAACGGGCAAATTCACAAAGGGATTGCACAGGTTTTTCTGCCGCTATATCTGTGCAAATAACCCCAAAATAAACCATGCTATTCACAAAGCACTCGCAAAGGGTGAAATACTGTGCTAACTGTATTGCCATCATCATAGCGTTTCTGTGCGCTTATGCTATTTGTGGATATTTAAATTAGGTAATATGGATGGAAAATGTACCCATTTCTATGCAAATGAGCCTCAGTGCAAAAACAGTCCAATTCACAAAGATCAGCGATCATTTCTACACACAGTTGTAGTGAAATCTGCGTCTTCAGAGAGTTGATGGTAATTGAAGCGCATTTGTAAGGGGTGTCATAGCCAGCATTTCCGATGATCATGGCAGCAGTTATTGTAGCCAGCAGAACGCATCGTAATGCCAGGCGTGCTTGTGAGACAATATTTCACTTTTAACTTTTTGATTAAAGTGAAACCGAAATCATCCGGAGATAGGCCTACAGGTTGCCAGCTCAAGCAATTCTTGCTCTACTTGTTGAAATCAAGGATGATATTGAGCCTGCCACCCAGAGATCCCATGCAGTACCTGGCATTGTCAAACTGCTGTCAACACTCCAGGTTCTTGCGTCTGGCTCTTTCCAGACACCTATCGCAGGTGCCTCTGGACTATCACACCCATCCATCAATAGGGCCGTATGGGATGTTGTACCAGCCATTATTAGCAGAGTGGCAAGATACATCAAATTTCCCCAACAGACAGGAAATTGAGGAGACAAAGCAGGAGTTATTTAACTTAGCTGTAGGCACTATTGACACCATACTCATGAACGAATTGTACCAGCGTGGGAAAACTATCATGTTTTTAGAAATAGGAAGAAAACACATTCAGTCCACACTCAGGTAGTGTGCAACACAAGAAATATAATAATGAATGTGGTCGCCACATTCTCAGGGTCAGTGCATGACAGCAACATTTTTTGGAAGAGCAGTCTGTACGGTATGATGCAAGACATGGATGACAAAAAAAAACATATGCATGCATGGGGGGGGGGGGGGGGGGGGGGGGGGAATTGGAACTAGTCTCCCAGTTCCCCAGAGTCATTCTGGACTCAAATCTAACCTTCAAGAAACACCTAAAAAAGGTGAGGAACACAATTAGTTTTAATCTGTCAAACTTTAAACAAATCAGGCCCTCACTCACACTGGAGGCTGCAAGACATATCCACACTGCATGCTCTTCTCCCACATTGAATATTGTTTTATGAACTGGTCGTTTGCTGGTGCAACTGGCTTAAAATCCATTGAGCAGCTTTACAATAGAGCAGTCAAGGTATTTGACTGAAAACTCTTCTCTTACCATCATTGTAACGCTCTACAAAAACATCACTTTTTAACTTTTGAGAACTTCAAAGTCTATAAAAGTGCCTGTTTTGTCTATAAATGTCTAAACGGTTAAGCTCCCCCTACTCTCAAGGAATTCATCCATTCAAAAAGAAACATTGGACGTGGCACCAGGTCAGACACCAGAGGTGACTGTGCGGTCTACTTCAGACACACCAGTTTTAGCAGTAATGTCCTGTCTATCAAGGGTAGCTCAACCTGGAATAGCCTACATGTCTCTCTAAGAGAAAGCCCCACCCTCTCAACTTTTAAAGGACAACAAGGAAAACAAAGAAGCAGAAATTAGTTTAAGTAGGGAAATGGGATGACTATTTTACATTGGATGTGCATTCTAAGGGCCAATACTTAACTATACTTTCATAGGTTCATATCAATATTATATCAAGATCATAGATATATAGTAAAAGGAGGCCTATTAACACTTAACTATTTACAAACAACATTTCTACCTGCTACTCAATCAAGTAGATGTCCAGATAAGACACTGTGTCTTGGTCTTACTTCACCACCTAAAGGGAAGTGCAAAACAGCAGGTAATGACTTTTGTCCAGAAACAGAGGTTGAACCAATTAGAGCAAAATAACTAATGTTATAGGAATCATTAGTGTAACTGCTTTAGCCACTGACCGCTACGCTATGGAAGCTGCTGCTAGTTGTTGTGAGCTCATGAGCTAACTGGCTATCTCACTCTCATTGTGCTGGATTAGCATTGGAAGCATTGGAACTGATGTGTCCAGGTGACAAGACCTATCTTCATTTATCAGACATTATTTCATGTCATTTCAATTCACAGCTATTTCAGTGGCATGACTAGCTTCCGTCCTACCAGTCCTGAACAGAAACAAGCCAGCCATGCACATACGCCAGGCTGGACCTGTCCTGGTTCAAATCATGTTTTGCTTGTAATTGCGAGGCATAGCCTACCTGTGGATCTCGTCCGTCAGGACTTCCAATTCGCGCTCGGAAAATGTAATCTTTCTTTTTCTCTCTGCCATTGTCCTGGGACATGCATAGCGTTAAATGGGCAGTATTTATACTACTTTACCATATCAGGAGCAAATTGCACTCAGCTGCAGCACCGTATGGGCATGTTTGCATTAGAATATCATTAGCACAATATCTTTAGTGAATATGTCGTTAAGACGGAGCACATAGCGTGCGCAAATCCCACGCAGGTCATGGTGCTACTAGAGGCTCAGTCCATTTTTTGTGAATTCGCCCCACAGTGTTTTAGAAGTAGCTCGTGAATGAAAAGGCCTTTTAAGGACCTTCTGTTTATACCTCCGCTCCACCTCTACCCAGCAGACTTAGGGTCCAAATACTATTTGAAATCATTTCATTCACACACCTGTGCTTGATTGTTCTCACCTGGCACAATGGAACCAGTCAACACATTCACAAACCCCACAGACCTGAGACTCCAGTAGACTCAAGCAAACACTAAATAGTATCAAATAGTATTTTCGACCCGTGTCTGATAGCCAGATCATTTCCTACGGTGCAGCGCCTCCCAGGCCTTCACCTCTCCTGACCTCTCCTGACCCCGACAACACCCCCCCCCTCGCATGGTTATGGTCCTCATACACTCTGCTCATTTGGCTGATTTGTGACGTCCCCGATGGTTGCTTTGTTTCACTCCATCGAGCAGCTAGGATTTTCTAATGACTGTTTCAGATGGGTTAGGCTGGAGTTTGTGTAATGGATTTTAACTGATCTAGTCAAAAAGGATTTACCAAGATTCGCTCAAAAGGTTAAGTCTGGTTTATTGAGAAAACAATACGAGCGCAAGGACTTCCTGGACAACAGAACAAGAGTGGTTCATCCAAAGAAGTGAAGCCTCCTGATCTTGTGCTGCCTTATATTCAAGCAAAACACAGGTACGGCGCTTCCAGGATGTGATTGGCTAATCCATTGTACGTCATATGAAATGGCAGGCGTGGCCGAGAATACAGACATGTGACATGGGAAAAGGCGGCAATTTCTTGGAGACAAAGGGACAAAGGATGGTTATTCTGGAGTAGACATTTCTAGGTGTGTGGACCTCCTGGAGGCCACCCTGTCTATGTGAACGGTTGAGGGAGGTGGTGAATTACTAAAGGGAGAGAAAGAACAAAGGTTTAAGGTGTTTGGAATAGGAAGGTCTTGAGGCCAGATGTAAATTCTATAACAATCCCCCATTTGTACCTGACCAGGCACATAAAAATCAAATATAAAAATCCAAACACAAAGTGTAAACATTCAGCTATGCTATACATGTGGAAAGGAAATAATCTCTAAGTTCATTCACTCCTGTTGTGAACAATCGAATGTAATTTCCTCTTCTGGATCGTAGCTTCCATATTTGCGTCTCTGAATGTTCAATGTAGGTTCCAGTGTGTGCGGGGTTAGAGGTGCAGTCATTGCTGTTGAGCTTGTCCACGTTGTCATAACAACAACCACGAGAAGGAGGTGACCGGCAAGGTCAGTCTCCGATTGCTCATCAGAGGAGAGGACAGTGTGGCGGCGACCGGCAAGGTCACTCTCCGATTGCTCATCAGAGAGGACAGTGTGGCGGCGACCGGCAAGGTCACTCTCCGATTGCTCATCAGAGGAGAGGACAGTGTGGCGGTGACCGCTTTGCCCTTGAGATCTCTGGTTCGGCTGTATGGACCGTCCTCTCAGCTACTTTTGACAGCTATTCCACACAGGCCAGAATGCCATTGTCCTGATTGTTCCATCTTTGACGGGTAGGTTCACTCCGCTACTTCTACTTCTCTTCCATGTTTTCTGGCCTCTTCTCAGGCTGCTCATCTGCTCCTTGGTTTGGGACGCAACGGTTCTCATGGACCCACAAAGTTCTCTCAGCTACTCTGGCAGCTGTCTGCGTGGTGAGTTGAATCTGGTACGGCCCCAGGTCGCGGATCAGGACCCAATGGCCTGGTTGAAGATGATAAGAAGAAGCCCTCTCTGGCGTCCGGAATGGTTGCCTTCCCTTAGTGGGGACTTCATACGGGGCAGGTCAGCAATGTCTGAGAGACATGGGAGGAGAGACCTGTGAATCCACAGATGAGAGAGACAGCAGAGACAAAACAGAAGAGCAAGAGAAGAGTCCTCTGGTCTGGTCTGGTCTCCCTGTTCCCCTCTTTGGTCAGGAAGCCCCTCTTTGGTCAGGAAGCCCCTCTTTGGTCAGGAAGCCCCTCTTTGGTCAGGAACGGTTATCAGCAGTCTGTTGAAGATACCAGCAACTGGTCCTTTGTTGTCCCTCTGGCTCGGGTGGGATCACCGGGAGAGCGGAGTAGTAGTTGTTGTTTCCTTTGTCTCCCAGACAACCAGCTAGCCTACTGGAAATCTAGCAGTTACGATTTAACAGTGTACAAAATGTGAACAATACCTACCTGGATAATAGGCCCGTTAACAAACAATACAAGGCAAGAGCCGAAGCTCAAAAATGCAATCAAAAATCCCACTGAGCCGGCGAAATAGCGCTAGACAAACACAAAGACAACACAACCCCGTTCGGGGACAAAAACAGACACTCCGGAGATTAGCTGGTAATCGCACTCACTGCGAACTACAACAATTTGGAAATCGCACTCACTGCGAACTTCAACAGGTTCCCTTCTGTGCTAATTCTCGAACATCGAACTAAAACAACCCAAAACGTTATCCTAGAAGTGCACTCTCACTTCTTAACTACAGCCGAGCCGACAAACAATCTAAACTGTAGTCTACATCAACTGTAAGGGAGCGAGTCCCAAACCCAAAATTACACCTCCTCTGAAGAGAACCCCGGTAGCCTAAACAAGGACGAAGTCAGAGAACAATGCAATATCACTAATCCTAAACTGCCACTGTTTAAAACAACGCCATAGATCGCCACCACCTTCCCCGGGGAGTTTGCTTTCAACAATACGCCAGACCCACAACACAATCCGAAACGAAAACAAGGCAAATACAACTCAAAACCATGAGAGGGTTCGTTCAAACCTACCTGTGAGTTCGGAAGCCAGTGAAAGAATTGAGGAAATAATCTCAGCGTGCGCTCTGGCGCAAGAGAGAAAATTGACTTTCCAAGCCCACTATGGACCGACACAGTCCATCCACTGGAATCCCGAATCAACACAGGAAGTCCTCCCTTTTCGTCATCCGCGTCGCTTATTGTAATGGATTTTAACTGATCTAGTCAAAAAGGATTTACCAAGATTCGCTCAAAAGGTTAAGTCTGGTTTATTGAGAAAACAATACGAGCGCAAGGACTTCCTGGACAACGCAACAAGAGTGGTTCATCCAAAGAAGTGAAGCCTCCTGATCTTGTGCTGCCTTATATTCAAGCAAAACACAGGTACGGCACTTCCAGGATGTGATTGGCTAATCCATTGTACGTCATATGAAATGGCAGGCGCGGCCGAGAATACAGACATGTGACATGGGAAAAGGCGGCAATTTCTTGGAGACAAAGGGACAAAGGATGGTTATTCTGGAGTAGACATTTCTAGGTGTGTGGACCTCCTGGAGGCCACCCTGTCTATGTGAACGGTTGAGGGAGGTGGTGAATTACAAAAGGGAGAGAAAGAACAAAGGTTTAAGGTGTTTGGAATAGGAAGGTCTTGAGGCCAGATCTAAATTCTATAACATTTGTCAGAGGTGTAATCACAGAATAATGTGCAGAGACATCCTTGTGTGTGTATGTGCCTGTGTCCGTGTGTGTATGTTTGTGTGCGTGGGTGTGCGTATGTGTGTACGTGTGTGTGTGTGTGTGTGTGTGTGTTTGTGTGTGTGTGTATGTTTGTGTGCGTATGTGCGTACACGGTGTGTGTGTGTTTGTGTGTGTGTGTGTGTCGCGTGCGTGCGCACACCCGTGTATGTGTGCTGACTCACCAGGGAGGAGGACGGTTCTCTTTGTTTTATCGACCCTGTTTTTCATAGTTATGAGGGAAAGATACATTCACTGACTTTTGCCCTTTTCTTTGATGACAGATAAAAAGATGCTTTGAGAAATGACAAACATGACTTTATTCCCTCAAATGGTAAAGAACACTGATTCTCCTTGAGGAGAGGCAGTATGTATCAGAACACTCCTGGTTCTCCCTGAGGAGAGCCAGTATGAGAAACACGCCTGGTTTTCCCTGAGAGGCAGTATGTATCAGAACACTCCTGGTTCTCCCTGAGGAGAGGCAGTATGTATCAGAACACTCCTGGTTCTCCCTGAGGAGAGGCAGTATGTATCAGAACACTCCTGGTTCTCTCTGAGGAGAGGCAGTATGTATCAGAACACTCCTGGTTCTCCCTGAGGAGAGGCAGTATGTATCAGAACACTCCTGGTTCTCTCTGAGGAGAGGCAGTATGTATCAGAACACTCCTGGTTCTCCCTGAGGAGAGGCAGTATGTATCAGAACACTCCTGGTTCTCCCTGAGGAGAGGCAGTATGTATCAGAACACTCCTGGTTCTCCCTGAGGAGAGGCAGTATGTATCAGAACACTCCTGGTTCTCTCTGAGGAGTGGCAGTATGTATCAGAACACTCCTGGTTCTCTCTGAGGAGAGGCAGTATGTATCAGAACACTCCTGGTTCTCTCTGAGGAGTGGCAGTATGCATCAGAACCTGCCTGGTTCTCTCTGAGGAGAGGCAGTATGAGAAACACTCCTCGTTCTCCCTGAGGAGAGGCAGTATGAGGAACACGCCTGGTTCTCCCTGAGGAGTGGCAGTTTGTATTGTATCAGAACCTGCCTGGTTCTCTCTGAGGAAGAGAGGAGGTGAAAGGGATCTTTTAATAGCTCAATCAAATGACATTAACAGCCTAGAGCTCCTTTATCAGGCTCCAACCATGCATATTTATCTGAACAGTATAACGCTAATTCAATTCCACTCACTTTAATGATATTGCATTATTACAGTACCACTGTCGTTAAATGCAGCATTCATAAGAAAGGAAAAGATCGTAAAAGATTGTTAATAACCCAAAGCATACTATGCAATGAGATCTCGTAACAGGTCCTCTGAGCTGAAAAGCAACCAAAGGTTCTAATTTTGTAGCTCGATTCCCCTCATTTGTCTTCTTTGCAACATTGGGCAGGAAAGTTTTTATTCAGATATAAATGCTGAGTAAAATGTATCGATTTTACTTGTAACCATTATTTTTTTTATGGAAAATTGATTGTGAAGTTGAGAAGCTTATTATAAGTGCTTCCTACCGGCCTGTCTGCTCTCTTTCATTAATTTCATCTTTGAGATTTCCCCTGATCCACCTTGAGTCAGAACAAGAGATCCCTGCCTGTTTCCAAGGCCTTTCATCCACCCAGTCAGAACAAGAGATCCCTGCCTGTTTCAAGGCCTTTCATCCACCCAGTCAGAACAAGAGATCCCTGCCTGTTTCCAAGGCCTTTCATCCACCCAGTCAGAACAAGAGATCCCTGCCTGTTTCAAGGCCTTTCATCCACCCAGTCAGAACAAGAGATCCCTGCCTGTTTCCTAGGCCTTTCATCCACCCAGTCAGAACAGATCAGCCTCAACTACGACCTACGGATGTGTTCTCTGAAGTCAACAGCAGAAGAGACACGTTCAACTCCGTCTTCACTGTTTCAACAGAGGATCCTCTGTTTCCAGTTTCGTTGTGTTTCATCATCCTAACAGATTCTTATCATACAGTCTGCTATAGCACTGATTATATAGCACTTGCTTTGAAGATGTTACATGTACCAGTTAGCTGTACAATATACACCATGACACAGCCTCAGCTCTCTAAAGCCAATCATACTAACTATATAGCAGACTACGCTAACATCCACATGACAAGCCGAAGGTTGGTGGGAGGTGACCTTTCCACAGGTGTTGAAACTGTAAATGTGTTTTCAGTTTAAATCTAATGAATCCAGTTATGCACTATGTGTTTGTTCCTGTCCGAACCATTGTCGTGTCCGCAGTGGCGTGGGACAGTGTGGCCAGATTACATTGGGAGGTAGCTAAACGCATTGCTCACCTGTCAGTGGCTCTCTTTATCTTCACAGCCCAGACTAATACGGACCGGGACCCGTTCACTCCCGACAGACGACCTGACCTGGGCCTGGTTGCCGTCTTAACGCGGATGACAGGCTGGCCCCGTGTCAGCGGATGACAGGCTGGCCCCGTGTCAGCGCCATGATTCGCGGCGTATTATTTGCGCAATGAGCTGTGATCTATCCGCGCACATGCTAATGACCGACAGACAGATCGATCACCGTGCGCGTCCAAGATGAACCAGGAAAGCAAGGCGGGGCGTCGGAGCTAACTGGAGAGACAGTTGGCAGCGCTGGTTAATGGAATTATACTACCTGCTCCCACTGCTCCTTGATGAAGACATCATACTATACACCGACTGGTTATCCACTATCTCCTGGCTTTCTCCCAACACACACACACACACACACCTGGTTCTGTTGACTGGTTATCCACTTTTTCCTGGCCTTCTGACAACACACACCTTATTCATCAGCAGCATTTGACACGGTAGACCACCAGATCCTCCTCTCCACTCTCGAGGAGAAAGGCATCACTGGCTCTGCACACTCCCTGTTTGCATCCTACCTGACTCTGGCTCCTTTCCTCTGGCTCCTTCCCTCTACACTTCATCTCTGGGCTCTGTGATTCGCTCGCATGGCTTCTCCTATCACTGCTATGCCGATGACACCCAATTGGTCCTGCCATTTCCCCCTTCTGACACACAAGTGGAGGCACACATAGCTGGATGCTTGGCTGACATGAGTGGATGGCGACACGCCACCTCAAGCTCAACCCTCACTCTGATACCTCGGGCTGACTGGTTGCCCTGTCACTCCGAGGCCCCTGCAGTCGATCGACACGGTCATGGCTCTTCTCTGTCCTGGCCCCACGGTCATGGCTCTTCTCTGTCCTGACCCCACGGTCTTGGCTCTTCTCTGTCCTGGCCCCACGGTCATGGCTCTTCTCTGTCCTGGCCCCACGGTCATGGCTCTTCTCTGTCCTGGCCCCACGGTCACGGCTCTTCTCTGTCCTGGCCCCACGGTCATGGCTCTTCTCTGTCCTGGCCCCACGGTCATGGCTCTTCTCTGTCCTGACCCCACGGTCTTGGCTCTTCTCTGTCCTGGCCCCACGGTCATGGCTCTTCTCTGTCCTGGCCCCACGGTCATGGCTCTTCTCTGTCCTGGCCCCACAGTGGTGGAATGAACTGCCCACTGATGTCAGGACAGCGGAGTCTCTGCCCATCTTTCGCAGCAGGCTCAAAACTCACCTCATCAAGAAGTTCTACCAGGATCCTCCCTCTTAAGCACCTATTGTATTTATAGTTTGCTACTCTTGCCCTTTGCCTTTAACACTAGATGATACTCTTAGGGGCAGATGTACTAACATGAGCACCCGTTTTTGGCGGTATTCCATCGCAGCATCCACCTGACAAATGTGCATGCATGATGTGGACAAACAGCACATGGGTCAAACCACATTCTGCCTGGCACAGGCCCACAGAAGGGCAATTTCTGCTTTCCTAATACTCATGCATATGCATTCATGGGAGGGTCGAGGGAAAGGTGGATGTGAACACACACAAAATTGGAGGAGATGCGCATCGAGACATTGATTAATATCCCGTCGTATGTATGAAAACTGCTGGGTAAAGCATACATCTATTTTGCGGTGAAATGTCTCCGCCTTTGAAAAGCAGGTGTAATCCAGTTGTGCATAAGCCACCAGCCTACACATAACCATATCCCCTGTTCCTACACATAACCATATCCCCTGTTCCTACACATAACCATATCCCCTGTTCCTACACATAACCATATCCCCTGTTCCTACACATAACCATATCCCCTGTTCCTACACATAACCCTATCCCCTGTTCCTACACATAACCATATCCCCTGTTCCTACACATAACCATATCTCCTGTTCCTACACATAACCATATCCCCTGTTCCTACACACAACCATATCCCCTGTTCCTACACATAACCATATCTCCTGTTCCTACACATAACCATATCCCCTGTTCCTACACACAACCATATCCCCTGTTCCTACACATAACCATATCCCCTGTTCCTACACATAACCATATCCCCTGTTCCTACACATAACCATATCCCCTGTTCCTACACATAACCATATCCCCTGTTCCTACACATAACCATATCCCCTGTTCCTACACATAACCATATCCCCTGTTCCTACACATAACCATATCTCCTGTTCCTACACATAACCATATCTCCTGTTCCTACACATAACCATATCTCCTGTTAATTGTGAACATGCAGTTTTATGAACTGCATACATGGGGGAGCAATTATTATTCAATAATTTTGAGCATTATATCGATATTCGTGCAACGCTGATATTTGCGAGATCGCATAACCTACTAATCATTGGTCTCAAATAGATGAAATATGTCCTGATGTATTAAGGCCTGAAATTATTCAAATGCAGTAAATAAGAATTCTAACGTGGACCGGAGCATTCACAATGCAGACAATCACTGATTACAACTGGCACCATTCAGGGCTACAAGGTTTTGTAATTAAACAATTGGCTTTAGAGAACGAATATATGCCAGAGATATCCTACAATGCACCTGCAAATAAGATATTGTGATATTGATATTGTGTTACACTATCAACAGCAATGACCAGCCTAAAGATAGTCTAACACATCAGTCTTCATAATGTAAAGCAGTCAGTTACACAGAGGTAGCCTAATTATGGACAAAGCAAGACTGCGTACTGCAAGTTGCTATATTTTCCCAGCACACATGACGGTTTGAGGGCGGTGACGTGCTGATTGTGCATTGAACATCTTTGAACATCTTTGAACATCCAACGCATCTGAACACGCACCGCACAGGCTTTCTGTGGACTGCCAGGCTTTCTGTGGACTGCCAGGCTTTCTGTGGACTGCCAGGCGCTGTTCACTCTGATGTTAGTACATCTGCTCCTTAGGTCACCTGTTTAGAAAGGACATATACTTGTGATTTCT
Organism: Borostomias antarcticus; assembly: GCF_949987555.1. Taxonomy (NCBI): domain Eukaryota; kingdom Metazoa; phylum Chordata; class Actinopteri; order Stomiiformes; family Stomiidae; genus Borostomias; species Borostomias antarcticus. The sequence continues at coordinate 978,812 of NC_140258.1, forward strand.
GTTGAGTAGTACAGGTAGTACACTGACTTCCTATATGTTAAATGCAGTCATTGTAAGTCACTTTGGATAAAAGTGGCTACTGAATGATTGTAATTGATGTTGATTCTGGTAAGGTATTGAAGAGTCAATGGCCAGAGAGGAAAGTACTGTAGATTGCCGGAACTGAATAAATGTTGAATTTGATCTACAATTCAATTCTGGGAATCTACTTTCCTCTCTGACAATTGGTTCTTCAATACCCTACCAGAATCAACATATTACATTACATTACATTACAGTCATTTAGCTGACGCTTTTATCCAAAGGGACTTTATAATTGCATTTAATGTAGGAAGAGCCAATGTACTACAACTTGCCAGAACTCACAAGTGTATCTCCTTTCTAAAACAAGTGACTAAGAGCAGAATCTAGAGCTGAAGGCAAAGTGCAAGAATAGCAATCTAAAAATGCAATAGGTGTTAAAGAGGGAGGATTGTGGTAGTACTTCTTGAAGAGATGAGTTTTGAGCCTGCGACGAAAGATGTCCTGACGTCAGTGGGCAGTTCGTTCCACCACTGTGGGACCAGGACAGAGAAGAGCCGTGACCGTGTCGATCGACCACAGGGGCCTCGGAGTGACGGGAAAACCAGTCGCCCCGAGGTAGCAGAGCGTAGCGGTCAGGGGGGGGGGGGGGGGGATGTAGGGTTGGCCTGGAGATCGGAGGGGGATTGTTCCTTTCATTGCACTGTAGGCTAGTATAAGAGTTTTAAACTGGATGTGAGCCACTACAGGGAGCCAGTGTAGGGAACGGAGAAGGGAAGTTGTGTGGAAGAACTTGGGGTGGTTGAACACCAGGCGAGCAGCAGCTTTCTGGACAAGTTCCAGGGGTTTTTGGCTGACGCCGGGGCCCCAGCGAGGAGGGAGTTGCAGTAGTTCAGGTGGGAGATGACCAGGGCCTGGATGAGCACCTGTGCCATTTCATCAGTGAGGAAAGGGTGAATCCTCCTGATGTAGAGCCTGAATCTGCAGGAGCGTGTGACAAATGTGGCACTGTATGTGCGGAGAACGACAGTTGGTCATCCAGGGTCACACCCAGATTCCTCGCAGTCTGAGTGGTGTCACCACTGTGTTTTCAATGGTGATGGCCAGGTCCCGGTGCGGGCAGCTTTTCCCCGGGAGGAACAGCAGCTCAACATATATCAATAATGTAATGTAATTCATCTATGACTTGCTGACACATCGTTTATAATGCATGTTTGATGTATCAAGTTGTCCATAAATTACATTACAGGTTGTGTGACCTCCAATCTGTCGTGTCCAGCACACCCCTGACACTATGAAAAAACACCGGTCAAAAATACCGTCTCAAAAGTCCCTCTGTGCAGAGGACCACGGATCTGGAACCAGCTTGATGACAGCTTAAAATTGTTCATTCTCCACATTTAAGAACAACCTAAAGAAACAACTGCTAATAACATAGAATTAACTGATGTGACTATGAACTTTAAGTCCTGGGATGGATGTATTTGTGGTATTTGTGTTTCTGTCCGTTTAGTTTAGTATTTAATCTGGTGACTGTATGTAGGCTAGAGTTTGTTTGGTGATTGCTGTAATCGTGTGTAATTGTGACTATTTGTGTTTGTATTAGGGCTGTCAATTTAATGTGTTAATTAGATAAATGATGTAAACATTAACATGTTTATAAAAAAGTCATGCAAATGAATTGCATTCATCGATTTCGCCCAGCTGTACGTGGCACAGTTGCATAATTTAACATTACTGAAGTGATAAACTTAATTTAGACCTGAATGATCCCATAGGCTATGTCACACAAAAGCATCTTTGCCTTCTAACAAACTCAAACTGCTTTGCCCTCTAAACAGAACGTTTACTTTCAAAAAATTCCCAGATAGGACAGTTAATAAGAGCATGGTCATTTGCATACCATCAAAGCAGTTTTGGCGATGTATGCAGAAGGCACAAATGCCTCACAAACTCCAGATTGAAATTCATCAGGACAAAATCGTGGACTCTAACTGCACATGTAAAGCAGGGTGAGTAAGCTAGTGGCATCCATTCTTAGAAAATAAGCCAATGAGAATGGTCCTGTTAACTACTAGCTACGGGCTAATTAGCTACTGTACATCAAGCACATAACATTACTAGCTTTGTAGCTTTTTGTGTCGGCGCTGCAGCAAAAAATAGATCAATTTGCGATGAATCGCGATTAATTAATTACAGATCATGTACTTAATTAAATACAAATAATAATCGTTTGATAGCCCTAGTTTGTATGTATGTAGTGTTTGTTTAGTATTATTATTATTATTTAGTATTCCCGGCCCCCTTCCAAATGCTTTGAGTAGCTTATTTGGGGGACTTGTTCACACGTTCTATCCCGATGTTTCTGCTGTGCGTCGACGTGACTGTGGCTGTTACTTCCGTATGTGTGTGAATAAATCAAATTAAATATAATGTACCATTGAGCAACAATGGCCGGGTTTCCCGATAAAGAACCTTCTTAAGGAATTAAGAAGACTCCAAAGAAGAGGTCGCTAAGATGGAGCCTTAAAGGACAATGCTCGTTTTTGACAACCTGGACCTTATTTATGACATATTATAAGACGTTTGATCCACCGAGATCACTTTGGTGTAGTTCGGAGGCATGTAGAAGAAATTTAAAATCCAGCGCGAGCCAAGTATATCCATGTAATGGCGGCGGACGGGGCACTGAGAATGCAGCTTCTAAAAAATCTATTTTCTGCCGCGAAACGGTTGTTTTCATCAATCTGTCTTTATGAATCGCTAGTTGTGCTTACATAGAGTGAGGGCTTGTTGTGGTTTTTCACATGCCTCTGTAATATGATCTTTAGAAACGTCTTTAGAAACGAAATAGCTTCCCCACTTGCTCCAGCACGCATGCAGACTGGCTATTTTCCGTTACGTCTGTAGGCTACACTCACGGCTCACATTCTCTACTCTACGATCGGCTTGTTGGTGCCTAGAATATTGTGTGCAATATGGCTGAATATTTATCAGATTTTGAGGATATAGAAGATGACTTAGAATATGATGGACGCCGATTGTAGCGTAGAGAATGTGAGCCGCGAGTGTAGCCTACAGACGGAGAATAGCCAGTTTGCGCACTGTGCGCATGCGTGCTGGAGCAAGTGGGGAAGCTATTTCGTTTCTAAAGACGTTTCTAAAGAATGGAATATGGAGAGTTTTTATGTGATTTTATGCGTTGAAAATGCGGAGGTTTTCTGAAGTTGCGGGAACTTGCGAATATTGCGAGAATATGCGAAAAATGCAAGAACCTGTCCTGTATTTTCGTGCACACCACTCTGCAAATGCATATAGCCTACACTACGTCTTCACATGCTTGGAATGATACGAGAAATAACAAAACCATAGCCTATGCGAGAGCGCCTAGACCAGGTACGGTATAGACCAGGGAGGGTATAGACCAGGTACGGTGTAGACCAGGTACGGTATAGACCGGCGTCATGATTGAAGGCAGCCTTAAAAGGCAGCCTTGGAACTTATAAACAACCCCCGATGTCTGGTCTCTGTGGTCATCCAGGTCATTTGTTATTTCCAAGTTTATCAGACCAAACATTTTGCCCATGTCTATGATCTGATGTTTATTGATTTGATCTTAATATAATCGATGCAGCTGTGCTTTAGCCTACACTTATTGGCTATTTATTTCCTTCATTCATGATGAGAATAGCAGAGGACTTTGAACTTGATGCATTAAACTTAAATTGGTGCAATTCACTAGAATGCAGGAAATGAGATGTCTGACCCTCATAATCTCATGGGGGAGGACCCCCAGACCCCTGCTTGATGTGTGTTCCGTGAGCATGGGACTGCTGGCCAGGTTAGGGTTAGGGTTAGGGTTGAGGTGTGCGTGAGCATGGGACTGCTGGCAAGGTGTCCCTCATCTTTCCCCATTGAAGGTGGCAACCCTACAAAGGTGAAAGGTGGTGAAAACATTAAAACTTGAAGCAGAAAAATGCGGGAAGTATGAAATCAAGCGAGCCCCACATATTCCACGTTTTTCAGGTTCAGTGATTATCGCGGTGAAAATGCGCTCTTTCTAAAATGATGTGACCCTTGCATAATCTGCGCCTTTTGCCTGATTATGCAATGAATTATGGGATCGCATAATCACGTTTTTCTGGAGGGACTGATCTATCAGACACAGGGTGGTCTGCGGGTGACAGTGGGGCATCCACTGGACCTGGTTAGAAGATAGGAGGGAGAGAGGCATTAGGGAGGGGGAGGCAGAAAAGGGTTAGTAGCACCCAGAGCCATAAAAGCAACACAGATATTAAAACAGAACATGCCAGTTGCAGGGCAACCAGCATCTGTATTCACATCTTAATATACACACAGTGCATAACAGGATATGCACCAATGTATAGAGAGGATTCACAAGCAGGCTTACATGGCCAACCCGTGGTGGTCTGCAACCCAATGCACCAATTCCCCGTTGCTCGTGTGTGTGATGACAAACAACAGGTGTATCCAAGTGGCAATCACATCCAATCACACACAGCTATTGGTTAATGCAGACTATGGTGTATGATGATCCGGGGGTAGTTGCACACATGTGATGGGGATGAACTACTGTATCTCACACTGTATGTGCATGCAGATGTGGGATGGTTGCAGAATAATCATGGTCATGATGTTAAACTTAATTAAACTTTATTTATTTCAGACATGGACTGCAGCTCAAATTGCTTGATATATAAAGCCTGGTAAAGTAGGAGGCAGTAGGACTTCATCAAATAGCGAGAAAAACTACAGAGCAGCATCAAAATTAAAATATAAGCGACCTTGGGTTCTGTGAAAGGTGCTAGGCCTATATCATTTTATTTTTTTAAAATAATTTTTAATTATCCTTTTATAATAAGAATAATACATTCTTATTGTAAAAGGAATCCATTCTAATTAAAGGGATACGGTAAAACACATGTAACCATATTAGGAGAGATTCTCAAGTTTTCCCCAATTTTAAACACTAAAGGGTGCATGAAAGAAAGAAAAAAGGGGAACACAATAAGACGAACATGTGCGTTAGATAAATATCTCTCTTTCCTGACACGGCTGGATCTGCGAGCGTTTGCTCGCTAAGATGAGTGTTAAGAACGCCCCAGAGCCCTCTTTCAAAACCTTCTTACGAAAGAACATCTTTGGCTAAGAAGGGTTTCGGGAAACGCGTTTGCTTCTTTTGGGAGCCGTAAGAAGACTCAAAGAGCTTCTTAGCGCTAAGAAGGGTTTCGGGAAACGCGGCCTATGTCATTGGAGTGCCATCGCTTTGTAGGTAAAAGTTATTCTTCCTTAAGTGCAGTAAAATACAGACTGCAGCTCAGAACAGTGTATGTGTGTGCCTGTGTGTGTGTGTGTGTGTATGTGTGTGCCTGTGTGTGTGTGTGTGTATGTGTGTGCCTGTGTGTGTGTGTGTGTGAGTGTGTGCACGCGTGCGTGCTCGTGTGCAAGCGTGTGTGTGTGCCATTTCACAGAAAGCAAACCAGGATATGTAAAAATGAAGGGATAAAAGTGAAGTGATTCATTGAGTATAATTGAACAGGGTTTCTGTTTGTCCCCTGAGTGCTGTGGTGAATGTAATGATGTATTTCCTCTGCAGAGAGAGGCTGTACTTCATTTGTACCTATTGAGCCTGGTCTTTACTCTGTTGTAAGTGCCCCGCCTGTTCTCTGAGCATTCATCAGACTGTGTAAAGCAAACTGTTGCTGACTCACATCTGAACCCCTCCACCCTCCCCTCCTCCTCACTCCTTCCCCCTCTCCACCCTCTCTGCCACTCTCCTCTCCCCCCCCCCCTCTCTTTCCCGCTCTCCTCTCTCCCCCCCCCTCCTCTCTCTTCCCCCTCTCCTCTCCTCTCACTCCCTGGCTCTCCTCTCCTCCACTCTCTCCTCTCCTCCTCTTTCCTCCACACTCTCCTCTCTCTCCCCCCCCCCTCCTCTCTCTTCCCCCTCTCCTCTCCTCTCACTCCCTGGCTCTCCTCTCCTCCACTCTCTCCTCTCCTCTCACTCCCTGGCTCTCCTCTCTCCACTCTCTCCTCTCCTCTCTCCCTGGCTCTCCTCTTTCCTCCACACTCTCCTCTCTCCTCTCTCTCCCTGGCTCTCCTCTTTCCTCCACACTCTCCTCTCTCCTCTCTCTCCCTGGCTCTCCTCTCTCCTCCTGTCCTCTTTTTTAATTATCTTTGTGCTGCTCTGTCCTCCTCGCCAGGGTTGAGAACCCAGTCTGCCTCTGTTAGAGGCTGAGGAACTGTACCAAAGCCATCCCTCCCTCCCTCCCTCCCTCACTCCCTCCCTCCCTCCTCACCCTCCCTCCCTCCCTCCCTCCCTCCCTCCCTCCTCACCCTCCCTCCTTCCCTCCCTCCCTCCCTCCTCACCCTCCTTCCCTCCCTCCCTCCCTCCCTCCCTCCCTCCCTCCCTCCCTCCCTTCCTTCCTTCCTCCCTCCCTCCCTCCTCACCCTCCCTCCCTCCCTCCTTCCCTCCCTCCCTCCCTCCCTCCTCACCCTCCCTCCTTCCCTCCCTCCCTCCCTCCTTCCCTCCCTCCCTCCCTCCCTCCTTCCCTCCCTCCCTCCCTCCCTCCTCACTCTCCCTCCTTCAATTCAATTCAATTCAAAAGCCTTTATTTATACTTGAAGGCCACTGAGGTTGCCCTCATTTTCAGTGACGACGAGTAGAAACAATGCAAGAAACAGAAGCCAGTGATAAGACAATAACACTAAGGCAAACAAAGTAAAAGGTTAAAAGATAAAGACATTAAAAAAATCAGGAGATTCAGCTAAAACAAGATGTTAAAAATACAGAAAGCAAAGATTTAAAATGATTAAAAGTAGGGAGTCTCCCTCTCTCCTCACCCCATACCTCCTCCTTCTCTCCTTCTCTCCTTCCCTCCTTCTCTCCTTCTCTCCTTCCCTCCCTCCTCCCTCCCCACCTCTGCCCCGCTGCTTTAATTACATCGGAGAGGAATTAGTGGCTACACTTCTCTAACCATTAGATACACACACACACACACACACACACACACACACACACACACACACACACACACACACAATGCTGGCATATTAATGATCTGTCATACTCACGAGGGAATTAGAATGTGTTAAGCAGCTTACTGATCTCCCCCCTGAAGGGTGGCTGCTGAGCGGCCCATGTACACGTCTGTCCTCACTCTGCTGTTCTGTATATCTGGTAAAAGTACGTCTAGCATTCATGGATTCCCCTTTGATCAGAAGGAATGGGCTGCCTGCCTTCTGAACATGCAGATGAGTAGTCGTGAGTGTTTACTGGAGTCCCGCCCCTCCTTAGGGGGCGCCAGGCCGCAGATACATTCAGGCCTTAATATCATGTTTAGCTGGACAAATATTTGTAAAAGAATCATGTCATTGACATGTCACACAGCAGTTTAATCATGTCATTGACATGTCACACAGCAGTTTAATCATGTCATTGACATGTCACACAGCAGTTTAATCATGTCATTGACATGTCACACAGCAGTTTAAGCAGCGACGGTTTGGGGGATGGCTACGGCGTTCGAGAACTATCTTTGGGCGTCCCTGACTCTGTTAGAGTTCTGTGGCGTTGCAGCCCAACTGTACTACGGGAGAACCGTATTCACTAATACTGTACTATGGTAGAACCGTATTCACTAATACTGTACTATGGTAGAACCGTATTCACTAATACTGTACTACGGTAGAACCGTATTCACTAATACTGTACTACGGTAGAACCGTATTCACTAATACGCCAGTGCAGGTAACTATCCGTACTGATCGTATTTTACAGTCATTTAGTTTACATGACATTATACTGTTAGTTTCATAGATTATGAGTATATTTGTTAAAGGAGTAGTAAAGGGAAAATGCATGTTTAGCCCTGTTTTAAGGTTACTTATGATCATATACAATGGTTCAGATCAAAACGTTGACAAAACTAGCACTTTTGAGAAAGTCTGATAATTGCTCTACCACCATTTAGGTCATACAATGGATGTGGGTGGGCACCTTGAAAAACAAAAACAAGTTAAACTCTCGATTTCAAAGACAAGAAGCTCACCGAGGGGGTAATTGGTGTCCGTTGGTGTTCTGACATCAAATTCGCTGCAAAGTATGAATCCTGTAGGGTTTTATTGATCATTTTATGAAATCCATTGACTTGTATTGAAGCGATCGTTGTCGATGTGTAGATCAATCCGCAGAGGGGATTCAGGAAGCGTAACTACTTACAGTAGCTATTGTTATTGTTTATGTTGCTAGGCTACCTAGTTTGCTGACGTTTACACACGTTTGTGCTGCGACTAAATAGTTCTATGCTAAATATTTTAAAAAGCCTTTCCAGATGAACTAGAATGAACAGAACGCCAACTAACACCTCGGTGAGTTTCTTGTCTTTGAAATCGAGAGTTTAACATGTTTTTTGAATGATTTTTCAAGGTGCCCACCCACATCCATTGTATGACCAAAACGGTGGTAGAGCAAGTATCAGATTTTCTCAAAAGTGCTAGTTTTGTCAATGTTTTGATCTGAACCATTGTATATGATCATAAGTAACCTTAAAACAGGGCTAAACATGCATTTTCCCTTTACTACACCTTTAAAAATACTCGCTAATTTGACTGATTTTCTCGTTTGTATAGAGACATGTCATCTAATCTGGCAAATATAAATTGCTGGACCTGTTCATGTCATACAGCCAAACAAACTCCTCATCTGATATTAAATCGTCCTCTAAAGCATATACGTATCAAATGTTCTCTGGCCATTTTAAGAGACATTGTAGCCAGCCAAAAATGTTCAGCCACGTCGTTTTCCGCAACAAGTAGCTGTTGCAGAATGACTTTGTTGCTTAGTGATAATGGATTTCCACCACTACGGCAACGCGTTGGAATGTTTGCGTCTGCTTAAAGTCCCTATTGAATATATAAGAGCTGAGTGTGCCTAGTCATTGGTGTGTGTGTGTGTGTGTGTGTATGTATGTGTGCGTATGGCAATCAATCCTGGACATCAATTGCAAATAAAGGAAAGCTGCTGCAGGATCAACACAGCTGCAATAATAATAATACTTATAATAATAATAATAGTAATACTACTACTATTGCTAAAAATAATAATAATAATAATAATGAAACTCAACAACAAACCTCAACAATCTGTTTAAGAAAAAAAAAAATCCCCCATATACCAGACCTGATCAAATGACCGGCTTGTTCTTAGGGTTCTGTGAGTGCATTGTGAACTTGAAAGGGCTGCTTTTTTCCATGATGCTCCTTATACTTGGAATACCTTCCAACAGACTCTAAAGCTTGAGGTCCTTCCTTCAGTCACATAGTTTAAGTCCATGGCTCTAGACCTATAATGTAGCTTAGCTTATTGTACTTTGCGTTTTGTTGATTTGTGTCTCTCTGTAAACTCACCTCCATATTAGCGACCGCTCCACAGTCTCTGTGTGTTTTTGAGCCACTCTAATGCCCCCCTCCCCCCTCCCCCAGGCCACAGACCCAGACTTGGGCCCCAATGGCCAGGTGCGCTACCGGATCATCAACCACCCGGATCTCTTCACGGTCACGGCCAACGGCAGCATCTTCACTCGGGCGCCGCTGGACCGGGAGGGGCGGAGCCACTACGACCTGGTGGTGGAGGCGTCGGACGGGGCGGTGGACCCCCGTCGGACCTACCTTACCCTCTCCGTCCAGGTCACCGACATTGACGACAACAGCCCTGCCTTCTCCCAGGAGATCTACGTGGCCAACGTGCCCGAGAACAGCCCTGTTGGCAGCGTGGTCCTGGTCCTCACCGTGAGTGGGGGATGACTGTGCGTGCGTGTGTGTGATACTGTAGGTATGTGTATGTGTGTGATAGATGTGTGTGTGTGTGTGTGTGTGTGTGCGTGTGATAGGTGTGTGTGTGTGTTTTAAGTACGTATGTATATCTGCTCCTCGGCTTAAGGTGTGTTGGTGCAATGGCTATGAGGATCTCTCTCTCTCTCTCTCTCTCTCTCTCTCTCTGCCCAGCAAGGGGGCAGGGCTTCAAAGAGATGCTGTATAAAACTCACCCTTTAACATTGTTTAACTTCAAAGCATCTGCAGATATCAGGCGATTTGGCTTCCATTTAAAACCCTTTAGCATTTCAAACGCGCCATGGAGGGGTAAACCTTCTTACTGTCAGAGTAGTTTACTGGAAGTATGACTAAAAGCTGGCGTTTCCCACAATGCTGTGCAGCTTTAGGCAGGGATCCCTCTAGGGCTGTACCCAACTCTGAATTTTGGGAGTCAAATCAGATATACAATGGTTCAGATCAAAACGTTGACAAAACTAGCACTTTTGAGAAAATCTGATAATTGCTCTACCACCGTTTTGGTCATACAATGGATGTGGGTGGGCACCGTGAAAAATCATTCAAAAAACATGTTAAACTCTCAATTTCAAAAACAAGAAACTCACCGAGGTGTTAGTTGGCGTTCTGACATATAATTCGCCATAAAGTAAGATTCTAGTTCATCTGGAAAGCCTTTTTTAAATATTTAGCATATAACTATTTAGTCGCAGCACATACGTGTGTAAACCTCCGCAAACTAGGTAGCCTAGCAACATAAACAATAACAATAGCTACCGTAAGTAGTTCCGCTTCCTGAATCCCCTCTGTGGATTGATCTACACATCTACAACGGTCGCTTCAATACAAGTCAATGGATTTCATAAAATGATCAATAAAACCCTACAGGATTCATACTTTGCGGCGAATTTGATGTCAGAACACCAACGGACTCCAATTACCCCCTCGGTGAGCTTCTTGTCTTTGAAATCGAGAGTTTAACATGTTTTTGAAAGATTTTTCAAGGTGCCCACCCACATCCATTGTATGACCACCGTTTTGGACCAAAATGGTGGAAGAGCAATTGTCAGACTTTCTCAAAAGTGCTAGTTTTGTCAACGTTTTGATCTGAACCATTGTACATGATCATAAGTAACCTTAAAACAGGGCTAAACATGCATTTTCCCTTTACTACTCCTTCAAGTGTCTTCTTAAATGTCTTCTTACGAACTTCGTAAGACCAACCCTAAGAAAGATCCCTGCCGGATTCATGAATGGGTGGAAATGTGTTCCTAAACCGCCAAAGTGTTCTCAGCTGTGCTCCCCTTCTTAAGTTGAATGCGCGTTCTCGTACACCTGGATTTGCATAAATGCCCCGCCAGCTCCTTACTACAGCGTTGTGTGCACACAGAATCCCCAGACAGCGCAAAATAGTTGATTGATGTTCAAGTTCACGTGCAAATTCGACATATTATCACGCAACATACCAGTAAAATGAGCAGTGAGATGTTTCTCCACTGGCTCTTATAACATGGACACTAAGCTTAAAGTCGCACTAAAATGAAAAAAACATTCTGTCCCATTTTGGTTCACATAATTGGTCATACTGTTCACCTATTCAACGATGTATGCCAAACATTTGACAAAATTCTACTTTTGTTGTAATCTTATATCAAAGTATATACTTTCTTACTTCCTGGAAAACGGTAGGTCACGTGCAATGACGACAACAGGTCCCTTAGATTTTAGGCCAATAATCTCACGACATCCACCCATCAATCAATGATATCCTTCTATCGAATCTGTTCTTAAAACCCGTCCACTTGTCAATGTTCCAATCAAATTCCTCTAAACACATGTCCCACCCTCATAGCTTGTTTCCGTCGGAAACACGGGAAATTAGATGATCTCAAACGTCCGTTTCAGTGCGACTTTAAGCAAGTTGAAAAAAAAAGAAAACAAGACGTATGTGGACTTTTAATACAAAGGGCAAAATATATAGCCTACATGAAGTGCTGAGAGCAGATGATTTAATTGTACAGTTTAGTTAAATGCATGAGTAGGCTACTTGTGGATATTGATATGCCCTATCTATATTATGTAGGCATATATATTTTAGTTAAGCATATTAATCACGTTTATTTACAGAATGTAGATGTGTCCATTCTGAGGACTATAGAATATAAGGTGCTGTTGTGCTGAGTCTGAGTATAGCGACTGAGTTTAGAGCTTATTTATTCATTCACTGTCATTTGCAGTGTTTGTGTAGTGATTTTATTTATTTTAGGACACCAGATATCTCGTAGAATCATGACTATAAATGTGAAACGTAATTGGAAATGATACAAATATTCTCGTATTTATTATTATTATTTTTTCAAGCCTAGGATGTCTGTAGAATTGATGTGAACGCAATCACCTCGGATTTCTCATAAATTCAGCCCTTGTGAACGGGCACACTCCAATCTGGCCTACCTACGACTGCATTTCCGCGTTCTTAAATCCTGTTCTTAGATAAGACCAAATCCGAGATAAGAAACCATTCAGGAATGTCAGAATTGTCCCGGGAACTTTGTAAGTGGAGTTAAGACGAAATTTCTTCTTAACTTCTTCTTAACTGCGTTCAGGAATGAGGTCCATTCTCCTCAACTGCGCATTTGAAAGCATGAGTGGATAAGCCCATGCGTTGGGCAGCAGTCAACGAGGAAATGTTTCGTCTGTCACTAAAGTATTTTGTGGATGTTAGAGCTCAATCAGTCTATGGGGGGGGATCCAGCGGAAATCTTAGTTAATACAAGAAGATTGAAAGCAGTTTTGTGTTGCATTTGGGAAATGCACGTGATTGCTGGCGCATAGTAGGCTAGGCTGGACGTAGAGTAGAGACCCCGGCGTGGAGAGACCCCGGCGTGGAGAGACCCTGGCGTGGAGAGACCCCGGCGTGTAGAGACCCCGGCGTGTAGAGACCCCGGCGTGTAGAGACCCCGGCGTGTAGAGACCCCGGCGTGTAGAGACCCGGGCGTGGAGAGACACCGGCGTGGAGAGACCCCGGCGTGGGGAGACCCCGGCGTGGAGAGACCCCGGCGTGTAGAGACCCTGGAGAGACCCCGGCGTGGAGAGACCCTGGCGTGTAGAGACCCCAGCGTGGAGAGACCCCGGCGTGTAGAGACCCCGGCGTGTAGAGACCAGCCTGAGCAGAGCGGGAGTAACTGGCAGTATTCTCACTGTGACTGACATCAGACTGTGAGTGACATCTAGTTCACAGAGGAATACAAGCAGAGAAGGGGGGGGGGTGCTGGTGGGAGTGGAGCTTGAGTGACATTTGGAGCGCGACAACACTAATCTAGTGTGGGGGGCAGCCGATGAAGAGATCCTAGCGACGGGTCCGTCTCTGGCCTGAGGAAACCTCCACCCCTGCCTCTCCCCCAGAGAGAACATTCCTCTTCCCTCCTCATTCATTCATCGCTGTTCTTGATCTGTTTGATATCAGCGTATGTCACTCCCCCGTGTATACCCACTATAGGCCTCCATCTGACAGCTTCTCAATACCACCTTGACTTTTTCAGCTGTGTGTGTGTGTGTGTGTCCGTGTGTCTGTCCGTGTTTGTGTGTGCGTGCATGCCTGCTCTGAGTCCTACTGTATAGACATTGTATAGAAAGACAGCTTCTCCTTTGAGAACATTATCATTTAAAAGCAACAAGCCAACTAAACTAAACTATTCCTTGCTTCATTTGATCAGTGCCTCATATATTAGTTTCCCACTGAGAGAAAACATACTATAAAAAGAAGCATTTAGTATTCATTGAACAAGTGAGTGTCACATCTTTTCCACTTTTTTCATCTGTCACACTCTCACACCTGGCTTCCCTCCTCTCCTCCTCCCCTCCTCTCTCCTCCTACCCCTCCTCTCCTCCTCCCCTCCTCTCTCCTCCTCCCCCTCCTCTCTCCTCCTCCCCCTCCTCCTCCCCCTCCTCTCTCCTCCTCCCCCTCCTCTCTCCTCTTCCCCCTCCTCTCCTCCTCCCCCTCCTCTCTCCTCCTCTCTCCTCCTCCCCCTCCTCTCTCCTCCTCCCCCTCCTCTCCTCCTCTCCTCCTCCCTCTTCTCTCCTCCTCCCCTCCTCTCTCCTCCTCCCCCTCCTCCTCCCCCTCCTCTCTCCTCCTCCCCCTCCTCTCTCCTCTCTCCTCCTCTCCCTCCTCTCTCCTCCTCCCCCTCCTCTCTCCTCCTCCCCCTCCTCCTCCCCCTCCTCTCTCCTCCTCCCCCTCCTCCTCCTCTCTCCTCCTCCCCCTCCTCTCTCCTCCTCTCCCTCCTCCTCCCCCTCCTCTCTCCTCTCTCCTCCTCCCCCTCCTCTCTCCTCCTCCCCCTCCTCTCTCCTCCTCCCCCTCCTCCTCCCCCTCCTCTCTCCTCCTCCCCCTCCTCCTCCTCTCTCCTCCTCCCCTCCTCTCTCCTCCTCCCCCTCCTCCTCCCCCTCCTCTCTCCTCCTCCCCCTCCTCTCTCCTCCTCCCCCTCCTCCTCCCCCTCCTCTCCTCCTCCCCCTCCTCTCTCCTGCTCTCCTCCTCTCTCCTCCTCCCCCTCCTCTCCTCCTCCCCCTCCTCTCTCCTGCTCTCCCCCTCCTCTCCTCCTCTCCTCCTCCCTCTTCTCTCCTTCTCCCCCTACTCTCTCCTCCTCCCCCTCCTCTCCTCCTCCCCCTCCTCTCTCCTCCTCCCCCTCTTCTCTCCTCCTCCCCCTCCTCTCCTCCTCCCCCTCCTCTCTCCTGCTCTCCTCCTCTCTCCCCCTCCTCTCTCCTCCTCTCTCCTCCTCCCCCTCCTCTCTCCTCCTCTCCCTCCTCTCTCCTCCTCCCCCTCCTCTCTCCTCCTCCCCCTCCTCTCCTCCTCCCTCCTCTCTCCTCCTCCCCCTCCTCTCTCCTCCTCTCCCTCCTCTCTCCTCCTCCCCCTCCTCTCCTCCTCCCCCTCCTCTCTCCTCTCTCCTCCTCCCCCTCCTCTCTCCTCCTCCCCCTCCTCCTCCCCCTCCTCTCTCCTCCTCTTCCTCTTCTCTCCTCCTCCCCCTCCTCTCCTCCTCCCCCTCCTCTCTCCTCCTCTCCCTCCTCTCTCCTCCTCCCCCTCCTCTCTCCTCCTCTCCCTCCTCTCTCCTCCTCCCCCTCCTCTCCTCCTCCCTCTTCTCTCCTCCTCCCCCTACTCTCTCCTCCTCCCCCTCCTCTCTTCCTCCCCCCTCCTCCTCCCCCTCCTCTCTCCTCCTCTCCTCCTGCCCCTCCTCTCTTCTCCTCCCCCTCCTCTCCTCTCTCCTCCTCCCCCTCCTCTCTCCTGCTCTCCTCCTCCCCCTCCTCTCTCCTGCTCTCCTCCTCTCTCCTCCTCCCCCTCCTCTCTCCTGCTCTCCTCCTCTCTTCTCCTCCCCCTCCTCTCCTCTCTCCTCCTCTCCTCCTCCCCCTCTTCTCTCCTCCTCCCCCTCCTCTCCTCCTCCCCCTCCTCTCTCCTCTCTCCTCCTCCCCCTCCTGCTCTCCTCCTCTCTCCTCCCCCTCCTGCTCTCCTCCTCTCTCCTGCTCACAGGCAGTGGATGCAGACCTCTTCTCCAACGTGACGTACCGGATCAAGACTGAATCAGCCAGAGAGCTGTTTTCTCTGAACCCTCTGACAGGACAGGTGACCATGCTACAGACCCTGGACTTCGAGCACCTGGCCACCATGGGCCTGGGGGCCAACTTGACCTTCCAGGTGGAGGCTGTTGACGTGGGAGGGGTTATGCCCCCGGGACAGGCCACAGTCATCGTCCGCATCACGGTAAGAGTGTTGCACGGATATCGGATTATCGAAAATATTTAATAATAATTGCTTCCCCATGCATGCAGTTCATAAACCTATATGTTCATAATTAACAGGTGATATTATGTGTAGGCTGGTGGGTTATGCGCAACTGGATTACACCTACTTTTCAAAGGCGGACAAATAACCCGCATAATTTGTGTAGGGTGATGGTGCATACACGTTCTGGAGGGTGAGTTGGTTGGTCGGTCATTTGGCTGGTGAGCTTTCTGGACCGTAGGCTGGCAGGATGGTGGGTCCAGCATTGCTGCTACTCGGGATTTGATTGACTAAGATCCCATATATCCATTAAGACAAACACGCAAAAATGCACAAGCCATGTATTTCTCACATTTGAGAGACAATCCTCAGTGCACCTCTTTAATAGATCTAGAGCACCCCTTTAATAGATCTAGATCACCCCTTTAATAGATCTAGAGCACCTCTTTAATATATCTAGAGCACCCCTTTAATAGATCTAGAGCACCTCTTTAATATATCTAGAGCACCCCTTTAATAGATCTAGAGCACCTCTTTAATATATCTAGAGCACCCCTTTAATAGATCTAGAGCACCCCTTTAATAGATCTAGATCACCCCTTTAATAGATCTAGATCACCCCTTTAATAGATCTAGAGCACCCCTTTAATAGATCTAGATCTAGAGCACCCCTTTAATAGATCTAGATCACCCCTTTAATAGATCTAGAGCACCCCTTTAATAGATCTAGAGCACCCCTTTAATAGATCTAGATCACCCCTTTAATAGATCTAGATCACCCCTTTAATAGATCTAGAGCACCCCTTTAATAGATCTAGAGCACCCCTTTAATAGATCTAGATCTAGAGCACCCCTTTAATAGATCTAGATCACCCCTTTAATAGATCTAGAGCACCCCTTTAATAGATCTAGATCACCCATTTAATAGATCTAGAGCACCCCTTTAATAGATCTAGAGCACCTCTTTAATATATCTAGAGCACCCCTTTAATAGATCTAGAGCACCCCTTTAATAGATCTAGATCACCCCTTTAATAGATCTAGATCACCCCTTTAATAGATCTAGAGCACCCCTTTAATAGATCTAGATCTAGAGCACCCCTTTAATAGATCTAGATCACCCCTTTAATAGATCTAGATCTAGAGCACCTCTTTAATAGATCTAGATCACCCCTTTAATAGATCTAGAGCACCCCTTTAATAGATCTAGATCACCCCTTTAATAGATTTAGATCACCCCTTTAATAGATCTAGAGCACCTCTTTAATAGATCTAGAGCACCCCTTTAATAGATCTAGATCACCCCTTTAATAGATCTAGAGCACCTCTTTAATATATCTAGAGCACCCCTTTAATAGATCTAGAGCACCTCTTTAATATATCTAGAGCACCCCTTTAATAGATCTAGATCACCCCTTTAATAGATCTAGATCACCCCTTTAATAGATCTAGATCACCCCTTTAATAGATCTAGAGCACCTCTTTAATATATCTAGAGCACCCCTTTAATAGATCTAGAGCACCCCTTTAATAGATCTAGATCACCCCTTTAATAGATCTAGATCACCCCTTTAATAGATCTAGAGCACCCCTTTAATAGATCTAGATCTAGAGCACCCCTTTAATAGATCTAGATCACCCCTTTAATAGATCTAGATCACCCCTTTAATAGATCTAGAGCACCCCTTTAATAGATCTAGAGCACCCCTTTAATAGATCTAGATCACCCCTTTAATAGATCTAGAGCACCCCTTTAATAGATCTAGAGCACCCCTTTAATAGATCTAGAGCACCCCTTTAATAGATCTAGATCTAGAGCACCCCTTTAATAGATCTAGATCACCCCTTTAATAGATCTAGAGCACCCCTTTAATAGATCTAGATCACCCCTTTAATAGATCTAGAGCACCCCTTTAATAGATCTAGAGCACCTCTTTAATATATCTAGAGCACCCCTTTAATAGATCTAGAGCACCCCTTTAATAGATCTAGATCACCCCTTTAATAGATCTAGATCACCCCTTTAATAGATCTAGAGCACCCCTTTAATAGATCTAGATCTAGAGCACCCCTTTAATAGATCTAGATCACCCCTTTAATAGATCTAGAGCACCCCTTTAATAGATCTAGATCTAGAGCACCCCTTTAATAGATCTAGATCACCCCTTTAATAGATCTAGATCTAGAGCACCTCTTTAATAGATCTAGATCACCCCTTTAATAGATCTAGAGCACCCCTTTAATAGATCTAGAGCACCCCTTTAATAGATCTAGAGCACCCCTTTAATAGATCTAGATCACCCCTTTAATAGATCTAGATCTAGAGCACCCCTTTAATAGATCTAGATCTAGAGCACCCCTTTAATAGATCTAGATCTAGAGCACCCCTTTAATAGATCTAGATCTAGATCACCCCTTTAATAGATCTAGATCACCCCTTTAATAGATCTAGAGCACCCCTTTTATAGATCTAGAGCACCCCTTTAATAGATCTAGATCACCCCTTTAATAGATCTAGATCACCCCTTTAATAGATCTAGAGCACCCCTTTAATAGATCTAGATCACCCCTTTACTAGATCTAGATCACCCCTTTAATAGATCTAGAGCACCCCTTTAATAGATCTAGATCACCCCTTTAATAGATCTAGATCACCCCTTTAATAGATCTAGAGCACCCCTTTAATAGATCTAGAGCACCCCTTTAATAGATCTAGATCACCCCTTTAATAGATCTAGAGAACCCCTTTAATAGATCTAGAGAACCCCTTTAATAGATCTAGAGAACCCCTTTAATAGATCTAGATCACCCCTTTACTAGATCTAGATCACCCCTTTAATAGATCTAGAGCACCCCTTTAATAGATCTAGATCACCCCTTTAATAGATCTAGATCACCCCTTTAATAGATCTAGAGCACCCCTTTAATAGATCTAGAGCACCCCTTTAATAGATCTAGATCACCCCTTTAATAGATCTAGAGAACCCCTTTAATAGATCTAGAGAACCCCTTTAATAGATCTAGAGAACCCCTTTAATAGATCTAGATCACCCCTTTAATAGATCTAGATCACCCCTTTAATAGATCTAGATCTAGAGCACCCCTTTAATAGATCTAGAGAACCCCTTTAATAGATCTAGAGCACCCCCTTAATAGATCTAGATCACCCCTTTAATAGATCTAGATCACCCCTTTAATAGATCTAGATCTAGAGCACCCCTTTAATAGATCTAGATCACCCCTTTAATAGATCTAGAGCACCCCTTTAATAGATCTAGATCTAGAGCACCCCTTTAATAGATCTAGATCACCCCTTTAATAGATCTAGAGCACCCCTTTAATAGATCTAGATCACCCCTTTAATAGATCTAGATCACCCCTTTAATAGATCTAGAGCACCCCTTTACTAGATCTAGATCACCCCTTTAATAGATCTAGATCACCCCTTTAATAGATCTAGAGCACCCCTTTACTAGATCTAGATCACCCCTTTAATAGATCTAGAGAACCCCTTTAATAGATCTAGATCACCCCTTTAATAGATCTAGATCTAGAGCACCCCTTTAATAGATCTAGATCACCCCTTTAATAGATCTAGAGCACCCCTTTACTAGATCTAGATCACCCCTTTAATAGATCTAGATCACCCCTTTAATAGATCTAGATCACCCCTTTAATAGATCTAGAGAACCCCTTTAATAGATCTAGAGCACCCCTTTAATAGATCTAGAGCACCCCTTTAATAGATCTAGATCACCCCTTTAATAGATCTAGAGCACCCCTTTAATAGATCTAGATCACCCCTTTAATAGATCTAGAGCACCCCTTTAATAGATCTAGAGCACCCCTTTAATAGATCTAGAGCACCCCTTTACTAGATCTAGATCACCCCTTTAATAGATCTAGATCACCCCTTTAATAGATCTAGAGCACCCCTTTAATAGATCTAGATCTAGAGAACCCCATTAATAGATCTAGAGCACCCCTTTAATAGATCTAGATCTAGAGCACCTCTTTAATAGATCTAGAGCACCCCTTTAATAGATCTAGAGCACCCCTTTAATAGATCTAGATCACCCCTTTAATAGATCTAGATCACCCCTTTAATAGATCTAGAGCACCCCTTTAATAGATCTAGAGCACCCCTTTACTAGATCTAGATCACCCCTTTAATAGATCTAGATCACCCCTTTAATAGATCTAGAGCACCCCTTTACTAGATCTAGATCACCCCTTTAATAGATCTAGAGAACCCCTTTAATAGATCTAGATCACCCCTTTAATAGATCTAGATCTAGAGCACCCCTTTAATAGATCTAGATCACCCCTTTAATAGATCTAGAGCACCCCTTTACTAGATCTAGATCACCCCTTTAATAGATCTAGATCACCCCTTTAATAGATCTAGATCACCCCTTTAATAGATCTAGAGAACCCCTTTAATAGATCTAGAGCACCCCTTTAATAGATCTAGATCACCCCTTTAATAGATCTAGAGCACCCCTTTAATAGATCTAGATCACCCCTTTAATAGATCTAGAGCACCCCTTTAATAGATCTAGATCACCCCTTTAATAGATCTAGAGCACCCCTTTACTAGATCTAGATCACCCCTTTAATAGATCTAGAGAACCCCTTTAATAGATCTAGAGCACCCCTTTAATAGATCTAGAGCACCCCTTTAATAGATCTAGATCTAGAGAACCCCATTAATAGATCTAGAGCACCCCTTTAATAGATCTAGATCTAGAGCACCTCTTTAATAGATCTAGAGAACCCCTTTAATAGATCTAGAGAACCCCTTTAATAGATCTAGATCACCCCTTTAATAGATCTAGATCTAGAGCACCCCTTTAATAGATCTAGATCACCCCTTTAATAGATCTAGATGTAGAGCTTGGGCATGTTTATGCATGTGATAGCAGTTGTGCATGTGGTTTTACGATCAGCTGCTTAAGATGGATAGACAGACAGACAGACAGACAGACAGACAGACAGACGTGGACGGATGGATGGACGGACGGATGGATGATTGATCCCTGAGGGGAAATTATAAGAGTATAGGTAGTGTATTGGAACTCAATTCCAGTGATTGCGATGCTAATGTTGAATGTTGAAGCAGCAGGGCCTTCCTGATAGCAGCAGCACAATAGCTGTGGTATTACTGCATCTCATTACATGCAGCTCTCTTAATGATCACTTTGTTCGACCGGCTTTAGAAAGACACAAGTCTGTGTAATTTCCTTTGCAAACGAGGCTTGGATCCTGAACTATCTGCCCACAAAGACATCGACATCAGAACCAGGCGGATTAGCTTAGTGTTTCCAGGGCTAAATGACTCATTAGCTTTCTGACTGCAATTACGTCTGGGTTTCCAGCTGCACGCGTTCCCTCTTCAACCTTAAAGTAGATTAACAGCTGAATCCAAGCAAAAGGATTTCCCACCTCCGGCCCTGGTGCAGTGGTGGAGGGGATATCAGCCTTAGATGGCCCTGTACAGGTGGGGAGGCAACCTGCTGGTCCGGGGTCCCAGCCAGCCAGAGGGGGGAGGTTGTCCTCTGATAAGGACAACCGGTTTTGATGCGTGTCGTTTGGAAGGCTGCTGGATGGTGTAAAGGCAGGGTGTCTGTCTGACGTTATCAAACCCCTGCACCGTCGTTATCAAACCCCTGCACCGTCGTTATCAAACCCCTGCACCGTCGTTATCAAACCCCTGCACCGTCGTTATCAAACCCCTGCACCATCGTTATCAAACCCCTGCACCGTCGTTATCAAACCCCTGCACCATCGTTATCAAACCCCTGCACCGTCGTTATCAAACCCCTGCACCGTCGTTATCAAACCCCTGCACCGTTGTTATCAAACCCCTGCACCGTCGTTATCAAACCCCTGCACCGTCGTTATCAAACCCCTGCACCGTCGTTATCAAACCCCTGCACCATCGTTATCAAACCCCTGCACCGTCGTTATCAAACCCCTGCACCGTTGTTATCAAACCCCTGCACCGTTGTTATCAAACCCCTGCTCCGTCGTTATCAAACCCCTGCACCGTCGTTATCAAACCCCTGCACCGTTGTTATCAAACCCCTGCACCGTCGTTATCAAACCCCTGCACCGTCGTTATCAAACCCGTGCACCGTCGTTATCAAACCCCTGCACCGTCGTTATCAAACCCCTGCACCGTTGTTCTGAAGCAGCACACATGAATCAGATGGCGGTGATCTGACTATCCCCCCCCCCCCTGACTATCCCCCCCCCCTGTCTATCCCCCACCCCCCTGACTATCCCCCCCCCCCTGACTATCCCCCCCCCTGACTATCCCCCCCCCCTGACTATCCCCCCCCCTGTCTATCCCCCCCCCCCCTGACTATCCCCCCCCCTGACTATCCCCCCCCCTGACTATCCCCCCCCCCCCCTGACTATCCCCCCCCCCTGACTATCCCCCACCCCCCTGACTATCCCCCCCCCCCTGACTATGCCCCACCCCCCTGACTATCCCCCCCCCCCTGACTACCCCCCCCCCCCTGACTACCCCCCCCCCCCTGACTATCCCCCACCCCCCTGACTATCCCCCCCCCCCCTGACTATCCCCCCCCCCCTGACTATGCCCCACCCCCCTGACTATCCCCCCCCCCCTGACTATGCCCCCCACCCCCCTGACTATCCCCCCCCCCCCTGACTATCCCCCCCCCCCTGACTATGCCCCACCCCCCTGACTATCCCCCCCCCCCTGACTATCCCCCACCCCCCTGACTATCCCCCCCCCCCTGACTATCCCCCCCCCCCTGACTATCCCCCCCCCCTGACTATCCCCCCCCCCCTGACTATGCCCCACCCCCCTGACTATCCCCCCCCCCCCTGACTATCCCCCACCCCCCTGACTATCCCCCCCCCCTGACTATCCCCCCCCCTGACTATCCCCCCCCCCCTGACTATCCCCCACCCCCCTGACTATCCCCCCCCCCCCTGACTATCCCCCCCCCCCCTGACTATCCCCCCCCCTGACTATCCCCCCCCCCCCTGACTATCCCCCCCCCCCCTGACTATCCCCCCCCCTGACTATCCCCCCCCCCCCTGACTATCCCCCACCCCCCTGACTATCCCCCCCCCTGACTATCCCCCCCCCCCTGACTATCCCCCACCCCCCTGACTATCCCCCCCCCCTGACTATCCCCCCCCCTGACTATCCCCCACCCCCCTGACTATCCCCCCCCCCTGACTATCCCCCCCCCCCTGACTATCCCCCCCCCCCTGACTATCCCCCCCCCTGACTATCCCCCCCCCCCCTGACTATCCCCCCCCCCCCTGACTATCCCCCCCCCCCTGACTATCCCCCCCCCCTGACTATCCCCCCCCCTGACTATCCCCCCCCCCCTGACTATCCCCCCCCCTGACTATCCCCCCCCCCTGACTATCCCCCCCCCCCTGACTATCCCCCACCCCCCTGACTATCCCCCCCCCTGACTATCCCCCCCCCCCTGACTATCCCCCCCCCCCCCTGACTATCCCCCCCCCCCTGACTATCCCCCCCCCCCCCTGACTATCCCCCCCCCTGACTATCCCCCCCCCCTGACTATCCCCCCCCCTGACTATCCCCCCCCCCTGACTATCCCCCCCCCTGACTATCCCCCCCCCTGACTATCCCCCCCCCCCTGACTATCCCCCCCCCCTGACTATCCCCCCCCCCCTGACTATCCCCCCCCCCTGACTATCCCCCCCCCTGACTATCCCCCCCCCCTGACTATCCCCCCCCCTGACTATCCCCCCCCCCTGACTATCCCCCCCCCCTGACTATCCCCCCCCCCTGACTATCCCCCCCCCTGACTATCCCCCCCCCCCCTGACTATCCCCCCCCCTGACTATCCCCCCCCCCTGACTATCCCCCCCCCCCCTGACTATCCCCCCCCCCTGACTATCCCCCCCCCTGACTATCCCCCCCCCCTGACTATCCCCCCCCCTGACTATCCCCCCCCCCTGACTATCCCCCCCCCCTGACTATCCCCCCCCCTGACTATCCCCCCCCCTGACTATCCCCCCCCCCCTGACTATCCCCCCCCCTGACTATCCCCCCCCCTGACTATCCCCCCCCCCCTGACTACCCCCCCCACCCCCCTGACTATCCCCCCCCCCCTGACTATCCCCCCCCCCCTGACTATCCCCCCCCCCTGACTATCCCCCCCCCCCCTGACTATCCCCCCCCCCTGACTATCCCCCCCCCTGACTATCCCCCCCCCCTGACTATCCCCCCCCCTGACTATCCCCCCCCCCTGACTATCCCCCCCCCCTGACTATCCCCCCCCCTGACTATCCCCCCCCCTGACTATCCCCCCCCCCCTGACTATCCCCCCCCCTGACTATCCCCCCCCCTGACTATCCCCCCCCCCCTGACTACCCCCCCCACCCCCCTGACTATCCCCCCCCCCCTGACTATCCCCCCCCCCTGACTATCCCCCACCCCCCTGACTATCCCCCCCCCCTGACTATCCCCCCCCCCCTGACTATCCCCCCCCCTGACTATCCCCCCCCCTGACTATCCCCCCCCCCCTGACTACCCCCCCCACCCCCCTGACTATCCCCCACCCCCCTGACTATCCCCCCCCCCCCTGACTATCCCCCCCCCCCCTGACTATCCCCCACCCCCCTGACTATCCCCCCCCCCCTGACTACCCCCCACCCCCCTGACTATCCCCCACCCCCCTGACTATCCCCCCCCCCCTGACTACCCCCCCCCCCCCTGACTACCCCCCACCCCCCTGACTATCCCCCCCCCCCCTGACTATCCCCCACCCCCCTGACTATCCCCCCCCCCCTGACTACCCCCCACCCCCCTGACTATCCCCCACCCCCCTGACTATCCCCCCCCCCTGACTATCCCCCCCCCCTGACTATCCCCCCCCCTGACTATCCCCCCCCCCCTGACTATCCCCCCCCCCCCCCTGACTACCCCCCACCCCCCTGACCATCCCCCACCCCCCCGTCTGTGTCTGTGTTGTAAAGGTTTATTTTTTGTGAAAATGTGTGTGTGCGTGTGTCTTCGTGTGTGTGTGTATGTGTGTGTGTGTGTGTGCATAGGCGTAGTTGTAGGTATGGACGCTATGGACATGTCCATACCAAAGCCACGGAAACACAAATTGTCCCTACCAAAAAATAACACAGAGTGAAAACTGTAGTTTTTAATTACCATTCACAACTTGCGAAAGCAAAACGGTTTGGAATTAAGGCATGTTTGACAGCTGCGTTCAGCAAGCTATCCAATCAACAACGTACAGTAGCCTACTTCCCCCCCACCTCCCCTCACCTCTGTGACCCAGCGAGGCCTCGCCAGCTCAGCAGCTCACAGCACATCCAGCATCGACTGTCGGCAACAGCAGGATTTTGATTAGGCAGCAAGTAAGATTGAAGTTATTGAACAATAGGGAATAAAATATGTTGACCGGCAATTATTTTTCTGTATTATTACTAAATGCCTATTTAAACTGTAATGTCAGTGCTAGCTGGTGGTGCAGCTAGTCAGAGCTAGCTACTGTAGCTATTACCTATAACGTTAGGTCTCGTAAACGTTTGCTGAGGCAGAGATAAGGTGCTGTAATGTTGTCATAACAGTTGTCTTTAGCTAGTAATAAATCAGTTTTTGTATAACCGTTGCAAACTCCTAGGTTTGAGCAATGACTAGCTAGGTTCACTCGCCCACTGAATTGCATAACAGGCTAAACAAACGAGATGAGACGTCTGGCTTGTTTATGCAGTTCAGTTCAATAGTCCAAGTCCAGCGTAATTATGTTCATATTTCATATGCTACACAGAATAGGTTGTAGGCTACACGGAAAAGAGTGTTTCATGTCTGCAAGTAGTTTGATATTGTCAATCATTTCCCTTTTATGGTGAGTGGAGGGCAAAATGCCATCAGAAAAAAATAAGACAAAAATTGTCATTTTTGGGTCAAAGCAGCAGAAAGGCAGGACCAGGAGAGGCAGGAGATGCATCAGGGTTACAGGTGAGATTATAGTCTGACTCAACAGATTTTGTGGATAAACCTTGTCATTCGTTGTCACATTGCCCAATCAGTGGCGACGGAAATTAATCTGATTCGGCCACCACCCAGATTCAATCCAGACGACGTGAAACAACAACAACCCAGGGTGTCCCTACCAAAGCTCAAATCAAACCTATGCCACTGTGTGTGTGTGTGTGTGTGTGTGTGTGTGTGTCTGTGTGTGTGTACAATATGTGTTGTAAAGGTTGTTTTTCATGAAAGCGTCTCATGCTGTGATAGATTGTCCACTGATGTGTCACGCGGCTCCAAATTAAACCTCACAACTTTTCCTTCACATTCCACACTTCACACCCACGCACGACTAAGCCATGTGAAGGGTTTGAGAGTGTGTCTGAGAGGGATGTGCACCATGTTGTTGTTCTGTTCTCACAGGGATATGCTCCATGTTGAGGTTCTGTTCTCAGAGGAATATGCTCCACATTGAGGTTCGGTTCTCAGAGGAATATGCTCCATGTTGAGGTTCTGTTCTCTGAGGGATATGCTCCATGTTGAGGTTCTGTTCTCTGAGGGATATGCTCCATGTTGAGGTTCTGTTCTCTGAGGGATATGCTCCATGTTGAGGTTCTGTTCTCACAGGGATATGCTCCATGTTGAGGTTCTGTTCTCAGAGGAATATGCTCCACATTGAGGTTCTGTTCTCTGAGGGATATGCTCCATGTTGAGGTTCGGTTCTCTGAGGGATATGCTCCATGTTGAGGTTCTGTTCTCTGAGGGATATGCTCCATGTTGAGGTTCTGTTCTCTGAGGGATATGCTCCATGTTGAGGTTCTGTTCTCTGAGGGATATGCTCCACATTGAGGTTCTGTTCTCTGAGGGATATGCTCCATGTTGAGGTTCTGTTCTCTGAGGGATATGCTCCATGTTGAGGTTCTGTTCTCTGAGGGATATGCTCCACGTTGAGGTTCTGTTCTCTGAGGGATATGCTCCATGTTGAGGTTCTGTTCTCTGAGGGATATGCTCCATGTTGAGGTTCTGTTCTCTGAGGGATATGCTCCATGTTGAGGTTCTGTTCTCTGAGGGATATGCTCCATGTTGAGGTTCTGTTCTCTGAGGGATATGCTCCATGTTGAGGTTCTGTTCTCTGAGGGATATGCTCCATGTTGAGGTTCTGTTCTCTGAGGGATATGCTCCATGTTGAGGTTCTGTTCTCTGAGGGATATGCTTCATGTTGAGGTTCTGTTCTCTGAGGGATATGCTCCATGTTGAGGTTCTGTTCTCTGAGGGATATGCTCCATGTTGAGGTTCTGTTCTCTGAGGGATATGCTCCATGTTGAGGTTCTGTTCTCTGAGGGATATGCTCCATGTTGAGGTTCTGTTCTCTGAGGGATATGCTCCATGTTGAGGTTCTGTTCTCTGAGGGATATGCTCCATGTTGAGGTTCACTCCAGTGTGCAGTTAAGTGCCCTCGATAGTGTTTTGACATAATGCATACTACAAGTTGAAAATGTTCCAATAAGCCACCAAACTGATTTTGCTGTGTTTATTTTGTCTTTTGTGTGCTAATGGCCTCCGAACATCTCATCTGAGTCCTGAAGGACATCCACGATCAAGACTCCTCATCCTCGTCCTCTGCTCCGACTGAAAACCACTCTGTGTGCTAAATCACTCTGTGTGCTAATTGGCTTAGGGAGACGTTGATTAACTGCAGGGGAAATGTTTTTCTCTCTTCACTCTTAATGCTCTCCCGGGAGATTCACATCACAGCTCTCCAACAAAGGTGGCTTTGTGTGAGGTGAGAGGGGGAGACGGGAGTGGTTTCCCAGACAGAGACTAAGCCTGGCCAGGTGCTAAAGTTTACTCTTAAACGCTGGATCTCAATAGAAAGGGTTTTCTTTGCTTATTGTATGAGGATAAGAGAAGAGAGAAGAGATGAGGAGAGGGAAGGAGAGAAGTAAGAACAGATCAGAAGATTCTGAACAAATTCAGAATATCAAGCTGTTATCAAATGAAATCAGGCCTCTAGCCCCTAATGTTCAGTAGCAGTGACATCTTCACTAGAAACCATTCTGTTTGCAGGCAGCAGCAATGAGAACAAACCTCAAACCTAAATCAGCATCAGGTCCAGTTTGACCCTGACGGTTCCAGCTGTGATCCATCATGGAGCTCCATTCTCCTGTCCTGTCTTCTCTGCCTCCCCCGGTCTACGAGACACGAGATGCTGTTCCGTCTGGAATGCATTTGTGTATTGATGGTTTCTTTCCTGCTTTCTTCCCAGGATATGAACGACTTCTCCCCGGTGTTCAGACAGGCTCTGTTCAAGGGCCTGGTTGCCCCCAACGCTGAGAAGGGCACCGTTATCACCACCGTGTTGGCAGACGACCAGGACCCTCCTGTGAGTACCACCGACCGCATGGCAACCGCATGGTGACCTCGTGGTGACCTCATGGCGACCGGTGATCACAGTTCAGGTTGCCTCCTCTCATCTCTGCCCCAGTGACAGCGCAGGGAAAACCACTGGAGCGATTTTTGTGAAACTGTGGAAGGGTGAAGCATGGGCCAACTTAGAACCCATTACATTTTGGAGCAGATCTGAATCACGGGACCGGTCCACAGGCCGCCCAAACACGGCCAGGCCGGCCATTCATCTCCATTAAGTTTTTGGACTACGATTACGCAAGAACGACCAAACCGATTTTCATGAAATTTGGTGGAGGGGTGTATCATGCAGTAATACTGCAGTCATCCAGTAATACTAAGACTGAAATTCGACCATTGTCTGTGTTTAAATGGATGTCATTGAAGACCTGGTACCAGGATTCTGACACCGTGCTGGTACCAGGATTCTGACTCCCTGCTGGTACCAGGATTCTGACTCCCTGCTGGTACCAGGATTCTGACTCCCAGCTGGTACCAGGATTCTGACTCCCAGCTGGTACCAGGATTCTGACTCCCAGCTGGTACCAGGATTCTGACTCCCTGCTGGTACCAGGATTCTGACACCAACACAAGGCTGAGTACAGGCAATTGAAAAATCCTCTTTGGTTTTTGTAATGTGTTGCTGTACACCACTGTGCCTTCTACAGCTTTCACACTCACTGTGCCTTCTACAGCCCGTACACCACTGTGCCTTCTACAGCTTTCACACTCACTGTGTCAATATGGGACAACAAGGTCATTAGGATAAAGCAGACACACTCACAGGGAATATAATACATACTGGAGAACAAGGTGATTTTGTATTTTGTCCCCAGAATATCGGTTCGTGCGACGATTTTATTGGCAGCGCATGCAGGCTTAATACTGTATTTTGTTGCCCATGCTGAGTCAGCATTCTGCATGCTCTCTCTCTCTCTCTCTCTCTCTTCTTTCCGTTTGTTTCCAGACTGTGACTTGTTTCGGCTTCATAACAAGGACTCAGCACTGTTAAATGAGCCTTGCAGTACTGTGGTTCTCAGACTACATTGTCAGAGGACCATCAGAGGTTTCTGACAGGGTGTTGTGGTCAGTAGCCTAATCCTGGATAGCACATGTGTGTGTTCTGAAGCAGTCCTTCACCATGTGTACTACATATCCTCTCAGTATCCTAGTCAGTGTGTGAAGCGGGTGCAGCGGAGACTGCTTGGTGTTTACATGGTAAACCCTGCATGGCTCCGGAGACGGCACCTGGCTAACAGTCCTCTGTTGACCTGGATCTGGGAGCTCAAAGTGCTTTATTGACAGGATGTCTGTCACAGGCACTACTGTCAGGTGCATTAGAGCTTAGGCTAGTGTACACAGACACAAACACACACACACGCGCGCACACAGACACACACGGAGAAACGCCCAGCCGGGAGAAGGTGCTACGCAGGGCCGCGATACCAAGGCCCGGGTCGGCTGAGGGAAAACCGACGAGCAAAACATCGTCCAGTAGGTGAAGAACGAATGGGTGCCGGCATTCATTCAACAGGACCCAGCAGAAAGCCTTGGAGAGAGAATTGAAAATCTTAGGGCTGCTGTGACAGCCAAAGCCAGCCGAACCGAAAAGTACATCAGGCCGTGCCACCGGACGCCGAATAAATGCCATTGCGACGGATGGAGGGGCATCACCTTGACACGTCAGTGATATCCGCCTTGGACAGCCACGCACCCCTACCCGCAGTTTTAATGAGCTCGATGTCATTATCGACCGATGCGTAGCAGAGGGAAAACGAAGGCAGGGGTATTAGACTGTTGATGCTGGGGACACTGTTGTCGTGAGGAGCAGAAAGGTCGATGATCAACCGCTTTTTACCCGAATATTTACGCTTTGCCAAGCCGAACGGACTGATGCGCATGATTGGAAATGGCGACGAACTGTAGGGACCGATCATGAAGCCCGTCCTGATAGTAGGTGGTATTCATTCTGTTCACAACAACGCGATGGGCAGCCAGGTGAAATAGCTCCAGGCGGGTTAGCCGCGAACTTCATGCCACAACGAGAGATCTCGTCTCTGGGTGGACAGCTGCTCAACTCGCCTGGGACCAGGTCCCCTGGAGCTATTTCACCTGGCTGCCCATCGCGCTGCTGGGAACAGAATGAAGACCACCTACTAGCAAACAAAACATGTTCAGTCACAATTATACTGTTAAAACTAAGATGCCTGGATAAAATAATATGTTTTCCAACGGATATATTTGACGAAAGTAGATTAATAAGCAGGCCGATTTTCATCGCTAACTCAGAGCGGGGAGAGCCATGAACGCGCGTTTGCATTTCACATGAATGCAATCTGTTTGTGGACTACAAGAACGCGTCATTGATACCTTTGACTGTGCATGTCAAAGGTATCAATGACGCATTTTTTTCAAAGATGGCGCGGTTCAATAGGGCTTCACTTTTTCGAGCAGTCGATGAATGGAGTGACCCTATCCAGTTCTATTAATACATCCATGGCTGTGACAGCCTGCAGGGTCAGAGGGCTCCCCCAAGATACGTCATCGCTGAAATATGAAAAAAATACAGTTTTTGGCGCACAGCTTAGAAAAGCACCTTTTTCACCATGTTTTTGCCGTTTTAATATGTAAAGATGGATTAAAAAAAAAAAGTTTTGTTACAGTTTGCCTAATCATAAG
Source organism: Borostomias antarcticus (assembly GCF_949987555.1). Taxonomy (NCBI): domain Eukaryota; kingdom Metazoa; phylum Chordata; class Actinopteri; order Stomiiformes; family Stomiidae; genus Borostomias; species Borostomias antarcticus. Next base: position 1,009,534 of record NC_140258.1, read on the forward strand.
CTCAGAAATGTAAATTCATAAAAAAACTCTTAAAAAATTCAACCTGCAATATACACTTTAACCTCTGAATGTGCTCAGCCCTCCCCCCTTCTCCTCCCCTTCCTTCCCTCTTTTCCTCCACCTCCTCCCCTTCCTTCCCTCTTTTCCTCCACCTCCTCCTCCTCCCCCTCCTCTGTGCTGTGAAACTCCAGGCTCTCACAGGCTACTCAGTACATACCCAGGCCTGACCAAGGCACCAGGGTCCTGGTCAGTACATACCCAGGCCTGACCAAGGCACCAGGGTCCTGGACAGTACATACCCAGGCCTGACCAAGGCACCAGGGTCCTGGACAGTACATACCCAGGCCTGACCAGGGCACCAGGGTCCTGGACAGTACATACCCAGGCCTGACCAAGGCACCAGGGTCCTGGACAGTACATACCCAGCCTGACCAAGGCACCAGGGTCCTGGACAGTACATACCCAGGCCTGACCAAGGCACCAGGGTCCTGGACAGTACATACCCAGGCCTGACCAAGGTACCAGGGTCCTGGACAGTACATACCCAGGCCTGACCAAGGCACCAGGGTCCTGGACAGTACATACCCAGCCTGACCAAGGCACCAGGGTCCTGGTCAGTACATACCCAGGCCTGACCAAGGCACCAGGGTCCTGGTCAGTACATACCCAGGCCTGACCAAGGCACCAGGGTCCAGTACATACCCAGGCCTGACCAAGGCACCAGGGTCCTGGACAGTACATACCCAGGCCTGACCAAGGCACCAGGGTCCTGGACAGTACATACCCAGGCCTGACCAAGGCACCAGGGTCCTGGACAGTACATACCCAGGCCTGACCAAGGCACCAGGGTCCTGGACAAATGTATAATTTCCAAAGGGATTTAATTAAGATAAGATGGTTATGAGATAAAAAACGACCAAGAGCTCTGATTAATCTTAATCGAAAAGGTTGTATTAAAGTCCAAAGCTTTCATTAAATATCCCTGTAGCATAATCTATATTGACCAGACCGAACAAGCACTTAAAGTGTGCATAGGGGAACACAAAACCGCCATACACACCAAGAATATGGACTATACTATGGCACGTCACTACATGGAAGCAAATCATGACTCATGTCTCCTCCCTCAAATTTGTAGGCATCGAAAAAATCCCGTTATCCACAAGAGGAGGCGACTTTATTTATAAATTGCTACGGAGGAAAAGCTTTTGGATCCCTGCGGTCCCCTTAAATGTGCATACCTACTACAAAGCTGAGTAGTAAACGCTGTGGACGAGTGTACCAGTGCAAATGGACCAGTGTACTCACTGACTCTTGACTGTTATCCTAGCAGGCTCGGGACAGGGAAAGTAGTCTCCACTGCTAACTCAACCTGCAGGGGAGCAGTGAGGGGGGGGGGGTAGGTGTGAAGGGCCCTGCACTGACAAGGGCCCCTGAGCACCACCATTATTATTATTATTATTATTATTAGTAGTATCAGTATGAGTAGTAGTAGTAGTAGTAGTAGTAGTAGTAGTAGTAGTATTATACGTAGCTTTGGGGGGCTCAATATTATATTCTTTCATGAGGCCCCAAATTTCTAACGGCGCCCCTGTACTGTATGCTTGCATCACACTGTAGTATGATAAAGATAATTACTCCTCCTAATAGTTACATCATACAATAGTACAACAGCTAGCAAGCTAAGGTTGTTTCTCCAAAAAGCAGTTTCGCTGTCTCTGGCTGTCTCTCAGCTCTGTCCCTCAGCTCTGTCCCTCAGCTCTGTCCCTCAGCTCTGTCTCTCAGCTCTGTCTATCAGCTCTGTCCCTCAGCTCTGTCTCTCAGCTCTGTCTCTGTCTCTCAGCTCTGTCCCTCAGCTCTGTCTCTGTCTCTCAGCTCTGTCTATCAGCTCTGTCCCTCAGCTCTGTCTCTCAGCTCTGTCTCTGTCCCTCAGCTCTGTCCCTCAGCTCTGTCCCTCAGCTCTGTCTCTGTCCCTCAGCTCTTTCCCTCAGCTCTGTCCCTCAGCTCTGTCCCTCAGCTCTGTCTCTGTCCCTCAGCTCTGTCCCTCAGCTCTGTCTCTGTCCCTCAGCTCTGTCTCTCAGCTCTGTCTCTGTCCCTCAGCTCTGTCCCTCAGCTCTGTCCCTCAGCTCTGTCCCTCAGCTCTGTCTCTCAGCTCTGTCCCTCAGCTCTGTCTCTCAGCTCTGTCTCTCAGCTCTGTCCCTCAGCTCTGTCTCTGTCCCTCAGCTCTGTCCCTCAGCTCTGTCCCTCAGCTCTGTCCCTCAGCTCTGTCCCTCAGCTCTGTCCCTCAGCTCTGTCTCTGTCCCTCAGCTCTGTCCCTCAGCTCTGTCCCTCAGCTCTGTCTCTGTCCCTCAGCTCTGTCTCTCAGCTCTGTCCCTCAGCTCTGTCTCTGTCCCTCAGCTCTGTCCCTCAGCTCTGTCCCTCAGCTCTGTCTATGTCCCTCAGCTCTGTCTCTGTCCCTCAGCTCTGTCCCTCAGCTCTGTCCCTCAGCTCTGTCTATGTCCCTCAGCTCTGTCTCTGTCCCTCAGCTCTGTCTCTGTCCCTCAGCTCTGTCCCTCAGCTCTGTCTCTCAGCTCTGTCCCTCAGCTCTGTCTCTCAGCTCTGTCTCTGTCCCTCAGCTCTGTCCCTCAGCTCTGTCCCTGTCCCTCCTCAGCTTCCTGGCCACACGCCTGCTGCCAGCCACCTCTCCTCCAAGTTCAACTTCTACCTGTTGTTGCACAATGGGCCTCATTCACCAATATCTTCCTAAGATCCCTACTACAATGTCTTCCTAAGAACGTTTTTAAAGAAAGCTCCCGTCTGATTCACGACGTGTTCGTAAACCGCTGGATGGGGTCGCACCTGCCTTCTCCTAATGATGAATCCCATGGTTTCGCAAATTGAATGCGCATGGCCATGCACACAAATGAGTAACGGTTCCCTCCCCGCCAGCTCCACACACAGACATGCAACTAAAGGCTCATGCGCAGATGTCACTTCTCTATGAATACCGGTCATCCGAGCCCTCAACTCTGCAGGTCGGTAGCATAATGGTTAAGGCAGGGTTGTGTCAGGTGCGTTGGCAAGTTAGAGGACGCAAGGTTGATTCCAGCGTGGATAATCGAAATCAGATTTGTATTAAGCCCTGCTTTATGGGCCGGTGGTTAACCCCCCCGCCCCCCCCCCGCAATTTTTTTTTTATTAGGGCTAATATTAGGGCTGTCAGTTTAACACGTTAATTTGATTTATTAATTATGCAAACATTCATGCGTTAATCAAATTAATCACATTCATCAATTTCATGCCACATAATTGCCTGATTTAACATTATTGAAGCGACAAACTTAATTTGGACCTGAATGACCCCGAAGGCTACGTCGCATATGTCACGCGAAAGCATCATTACGGAAAGTTTACCTTCAAAAAACTCTCAGGTGTCACAGTTTGTTCAGTTCACGTTCAGGTTAAAAATCAGCTCCTATAAATCAACGGTAATCCCGTCTGAAAATGCCTCTAACAAGAGTCTCTATCAGTGGTCAAAAGAATTCGCTCCTTCCAGTCGACCCCTCGGCCACCATCTCACATGAACCTGTAATACAGTGCACGTCTCCTCAGCCACCATCTCACATGAACCTGTAATACAGTGCACGTCTCCTCGGCCACCATCTCACATGAACCTGTAATACAGTGCACGTCTCCTCGGCCACCATCTCACATGAACCTGTAATACAGTGCACGTCTCCTCAGTCACCATCTCACATGAACCTGTAATACAGTGCACATCTCCTCAGTCACCATCTCACATGAACCTGTAATACAGTGCACATCTCCTCAGTCACCATCTCACATGAACCTGTAATACAGTGCACATCTCCTCAGTCACCAGGCCACGACAGGAACCTTCATTCAGCTGTGAGATGACCGCTGCCGTGACATAGACAAACATGTAATGTCTTTGAATAGAGATATCTTCATTTGGGGGCTTTTGCCAGCAAAAAACGGATATGCAATCAATTTGTGATTAATTAGATTAATTAATTACGGATCATGTAATTAATTAGATTATTTTTTGAATAGTTTGACAGCCCTAGTATAAATACATATATATCGGCCCCAAAGTGGGTCAGCCTACCAGGCATTTGCCAGATTACCAGTCCATCCCTGCCTGTTTAATTTAATGATCTCACTTGTTTAGACTTCTATGTTGGGCAGTGTAGGCCTACAGAACCATATTGTCACCTTCTTAAATTAATGGCCTATGTCATATTTTTTATGTTTTTCAGAAAACACAAAAAACAAAATGGCCTCAAGGGGGCCATGGGTCAACATACTGTAAAGGTATAGGTTGACATCGGCCATTATACTATCAGGGTAGGAGCAGTGTGATGTTTCAATTGAGGATGTAGTCAATTTTACCAGAAGTGGCCAGCACCATGAAGAAATGACTCAGGCAACAACAACAAAAAATCATCAAAAATGACTTAGGTCATTATTTTAAGAAGGTGCCAATATTGTAAAGATGAATTGCATTTGGGACTAAAATGTATGCCATTGTTTATTTATTATTAATGCGTGCTCCAGCTTTCTTTGTTCTGGGTAGTCCAGTGAAAATGCCCAGGTAAACAGCTTTTGATTCATGTATTGTCTTCTGCTGTTGAGCACCAAACCACACTGGGCTTTATTTGTTGGGCTTTCATTAATGGCTTTCACTGTAGTGATGGTCCCAGCAGGCATCATGTGGGATGAATCTGTGAGTAACATAGATACAGGCTCATGTAGTGAGAAGTAATGTAGCTGATAGTGAGGGTCCTAGTGAGAGATCATGACTATGTAGATAGCCTAGGTGTTATGGGAGCTACAGCATGACGGGTGAAGTCTAATTTTCTAAGATGTGGTTGAGATTTCAAAGTCCTAGACATACTGTAAATACAGTAGGACCATCTTACACCAATCCTGACCTGGTGCCTTTAGCAGTGTACATCGGTTCAGTGACAGGAGTCCACCATGGGTGGAACTGTGATTAATGCCAGGTGTTCACCATGGGCTGCCGGACTGTGCTAGAGAAAGGTGGTTATAGGACAAAAGGCAGGGCTGTACATTCACTTTTTTAGCACATAGCACTGGTGCTACAGGGGCTGATAGTTCTGTAGCACAGAGCCAGAAAGTTGTAGCACAGAGCCAGAAAGTTGTAGCACAGGTATAAAATGTCCATTATCACCTCTACTGAACACAAGTTATGCAGTTCATCACTTAAAACCACCCGGAAAGGGATGTTACTGTACGTATACAATATGAAATGATAACAAATGTTTTCAGACAAGCATCTTTAGGTTTTCCCGGCTTTTGATTTTGCGGTGTCTTCATGATTTGGGTTATCTTTCTTTTTCATTCATAATTTCAACATCTTTGTCCTTTGCTCGTTTGTTTTGGTTTTTCTCTATGATCTGAACAAAGAACCAGTGTTTCCTGTGGAATTGATCTCTTGGTGTAGTGGTGCCAAGCTGAAGACAGACAAAATAAGGAGGATTTCTATACCAAAGCGGGGGTCTGGGTGTGCTCCCCCAAAAAAGTTTCTGAGACCTAGTTTCCTGTATTCTGGTGATTTTTAAAGAATGGAAATAACAAAATCGTGAGACATATAATTGAAAAGTATACTGAAACAGCATGTTAAACCTACATGAAATATGCTTTCTTTAATTTTGAGTTATAGGGTGAGAATAATAGATCATGTTTTATTAATATGCCCACTGATGCTTAACTGCATACTAATTCCTTCTAAATCATAACTCTTTCTAATCTCTCATCCTGCCCTGTCCCCTTCCTTCTCCTCTCTCTCCTCCTGCTCTCCTCTCAACAACCTCTATCCTCTCTCACCTGTCCCCTTCCTTCTCCTCTCTCTTCTCCTGCTCTCCTCTCAACAACCTCTATCCTCTCTCACCTGTCCCCTTCCTTCTCCTCTCTCTTCTCCTGCTCTCCTCTCTCACCTGTCCCTCCACTCTGTGCTGGTCCTGTCTTCTCCTACCACAAGCAATGCCTTTTTTACATGGCTTACATAAATAATAGGCTAGATTAGGCTACGCTTAACTGATATTTCGTTACATTTGCTGTTGCTTTGACTGGCCCTTTTAGGTGGCTGGAGGAACATTAACGCAAGTTAGCGTCGTTAAACTTTCGGTTCAGCTAGCCAAAAAGACGATCGCTCAATCAGTCAGTCAGGGCAGCGCCTCTGATTCGCATGTTGTAGGTAGTCACGCTTATGGTGTGGGCCGTCTCCTTGACAAATGATGCTTGCTGACTGACAGGCAGCAGCGCATACGCTACATAGATGGATGCTTCGCTTCGGCTCAAACATAGGCTAGGCTACTGGGTGTAGCTCCACGTCGTGTTTCTACACTGTATTTTTTAGATAACTAGATATTTATCACAGTTCAACTACAGACTATTTTGTACTTGTCCGATCAGACAACTGCAAGAGGCTCTTGCCTGAACAGAGTTTACTGGTCAGGGGGAAGCTATAGGCTAGCCTCAAGCCCCCATGATTCGAAATCTAAAGTGAAGCCCTATTGAACCGCGCCATCTTGGCTAAATTTGTAGTCATTTGGCTATTTCCGGTGACTTTTGTACTTGCGCAGTTGTGCTTTTCTGTCCTACGCGCGTCCACGAACAAGTTCACGTTTATGTGAAATGCAATGAAATGAAAACCGGCTTGCATATTAACCGGTTTTTGTCAAATATATCCATTGGAGACATTATTTTTTTGATCTAGGCATCTTAGTTTTAACAGGTTAATTATAGCTGAACATGTTTTGTTTGCTAGTAGATGGTATTCATTCCGTTTGCGATAACGTTATTGCAGCCAGGCTAAATTCCTCCAGGGAGCCAGTGACAGGCGAGTTGAAGAGCTTCACTCCCCGCCAGCAAGAGCTTTGGCCGCTGCTACCGCATCTCGGATAACCCGCTGAGTTCGTGGCTGCTATTTCACATTCGCCCTTGATCAATCCCAATACCGATCCATGGTAATAATGAATCAATCGTTCAGAACTTGGAGGGGCGTGATTGGGAGGCATGGCCACCACGATCTGAACCCGAGTGGTGTTTTGTTGTTGGACTTCTGTGCTAGTCACGGTTTGTCCATAACAAACACCATGTTCGAACACAAGGATGCCCATAAGTACACCTGGCATCAGAACACCTTAGGCCGAAGGTCGATGATCGATTTCGTTATCGTATCATCTGATCTGAGGCCATGCGTTTTGGACACTCGGGTAAAGAGAGGGGCAGAGCTGTCCACTGATCACCATCTGGTGGTGAGCTGGTTTCGATGGCGGGGGAAACTTCTGGACAGACCTGGAAAACCCAAGCGTGTAGTGAGGGTGAACTGGGAACGTCTGGAGGAAGAGCCTGTCCGGAGAGATTTCAATTGCCACCTCCGGCGGAGCTTCTCAGGCATCCCTGTGGAGGTTGGGGACATCGAGCATGAGTGGTCGGTGTTCAAAGCCTCCATTGCTGAAGCTGCGGCTGGGAGCTGTGGCCTGAGGGCCATAGGTACCTCAAGGGGCGGTAACCCTCGTACACCGTAGTGGACAGCGGTGGTGAGGGAAGCCGTCCGACTGAAGAAGGAGGCCTTCCGGGTTATGTTAGCCCGGATGACCCCAGAAACAGTTGCAGGGTATCGACTGGCCCGGAGGGCTGCGGCTTCGGCCGTGACCAAGGCAAAGCAGCGGGTGTGGGAGGAGTTCGGAGAAATCATGGAGAAGGACTTTCGGTCGGCACCAAAGTGTTTCTGGAAGACCATCAGACACCTCAGGAAGGGAAAGCGGGGGACCATCCAAGCTGTATACAGCAAGGAGGGGACACTGCTGACCTCAACTGAGGAGGTTGTTGAGCGTTGGAAGGAGCACTTTGAGGAACTCCTGAACCCGACTAATCCACCCTCTACGATCGAGGCAGAGCCGGAGGATGATGGGGGGTCATCAATGTCCTTGGAGGAGGTCACTGAGGTAGTCAAACAACTCCACAGTGGCAGAGCCCCAGGGACTGATGAGATCCGTCCAGAAATGCTGAAGGCGCTGGGTGTAGAGGGGCTGTCTTGGTTGACACGCCTCTGTAACATTGCGTGGAAGTCTGGGTCAGTGCCGAAGGAGTGGCAGACTGGGGTGGTGGTCCCAATTTTCAAAAAAGGGGACCAGAGGGTGTGTGCGAATTATAGAGGCATCACATTACTCAGCCTCCCAGGGAAAGTTTACTCCAAGGTGCTGGAAAGGAGGGTCCGGCCGATAGTCGAACCTCAGATCGAAGAGGAACAATGTGGATTTCGTCCTGGTCGTGGAACTACCGACCAGCTCTTCACTCTCGCAAGGATCTTGGAGGGGGCTTGGGAGTTTGCCCAACCTGTCTACATGTGTTTTGTGGACTTGGAGAAGGCTTACGACCGGGTCCCCTGAGAGGTCTTGTGGAGGGTTATGCGGGAGTATGGGGTGAGGGGGTCCCTACTTAGAGCCATCCAATCCCTGTACACCCAGAGCGAGAGCTGTGTCCGGGTCCTCGGCAGTAAGTCGTCTGCCTTTCCGGTGGGTGTTGGCCTCCGCCAGGGCTGCGCTTTGTCACCAATCCTGTTTGTGATTTTCATGGACAGGATATCGAGGCGTAGCCGGGGGGAGGTGGGTTTGCAGTTCGGTGAGCTGGGGATCACGTCACTGCTTTTTGCAGATGATGTGGTCCTGATGGCATCAGCTGCCTGCGACCTCCAGCACTCTCTGGATAGGTTCACAACTGAGTGTGAAGCGGCTGGGATGAGAATAAGCACTTCTAAATCTGAGGCCATGGTTCTCAGCAGGAAACCGGTGGCCTGTCCGCTCCGAGTAGGAAATGAGTCCTTACCCCAAGTGAAGGAGTTCAAGTATCTGGGGGTCTTGTTCACGAGTGAGGGAACCATGGAGAGGGAGTTTGGCCGGAGAATCGGAGCAGCTGGTGCGGTTCTGCAGTCGCTATACCGCACTGTTGTGACGAAAAGAGAGCTGAGCCAAAAGGCAAAGCTCTCGATCTACCGGTCTATCTTCGTCCCCACCCTCACCTATGGTCATGAAGGATGGGTCATGACCGAATGAACGAGATCACGGATACAAGCGGCCGAAATGAGTTTTCTCCGGAGGGTGGCTGGGGTCTCCCTGAGAGATCGGTTGAGAAGTTCAGTCATCCGGGAGAGACTCGGAGTAGAGCCGCTGCTCCTTTGCGTCGAAAGGAGCCAGTTGAGGTGGTTCGGGCATCTAGTGAGGATGCCTCCTGGGCGCCTCCCTAGGGAGGTGTTCCAGGCGTGTCCGGCTGGGAGGAGGCCGCGGGGTAGACCCAGGACTAGGTGGCGGGACTACATCTCCGCACTGGCCTGTGAGCGGCTAAAGATTCCCCAGGCAGAGCTGGTTGATGCTGCTAGGGAAAGGGATGTCTGGGGCCCCCTGCTGGAGCTGCTGCCTCCGCGACCCGACCCTGGATAAGCGGATGAAGATGATGATGATGATCGTTCAGATATAGGTTGGGTTCCGGTGCATAGTTGAAATGGTAGTGGGATACGGTGATAAACTGGAGTTTTCATTTGACATCAATTATTAGCCTTTCCCAGAAATGGACAGAAACTGGATATTTTTTAGAATAACAGGAATTTATTCACATGGAAAGGAGTTGATATGTAGGCATAACGATGAAACGATACACTGCCATTCAACAATCCACAATAATGAGCCTACATGGTTAAGTTTGGGTGTTTTCAGTCAACGTTGGCGTTGACCGCTTCTAGCTTCCATATGGATAGCCTAAGGTTAGAGAGATAAATGTAGGTTATGTTAATAAAGCTAACAATGATGTGGTAAAATGCATGCAGCACTGCCGATCTGAAAGATTGATTCATTATTACCATGGATCGGTATTGGGATTGATCAAGGGTGAATGTGAAATAGCAGCCACGAACTCAGCGGGTTATCCGAGATGCGGTAGCAGCGGCCAAAGCTCCTGCTGGCGGGGAGTGAAGCTTTTCAACTTGCCTGTCACTTGCTCCCTGGAGGAATTTAGCCTGGCTGCAATAACGTTATCGCAAACGGAATGAATACCATCTACTAGCAAACAAAACATGTTCAGCTATAATTAACCTGTTAAAACTAAGATGCCTGGATAAAAAAATAATGTCTCCAATGGATATATTTGACAAAAACAGGTTAATATGCAAGCCGGTTTTCATTGCTCAATCAAAGCGGGGAGAACCGGGAACGTGCGTCTACATTTCGTGAACTTGTTTGTGGACGCGCGTAGGCCAGAAAAGCACAGCTGCGCAAGTACAAAAGTCACCGGAAAGCCAGAAAGTACAAAGTCACCGGAAATAGTCAAATGACTACAAATTTGCCAAGATGGCGCGGTTCAATAGGGCTTCATTTGTGATAGCGGTCAGTGAATGGAGTGGCTGTATCCAGTTATATTAATACATCCATGGCTAGCCTACATGACTGCTCTCACTTCATTTCACCTCACTCGTCCTCCCGGCTTCAACACGGAAAAAAAACGCTAACGTTACATACAAGCGGCTCGCTGTCTGTCGCACGCGTGCTACAGGGCAAATTAATTAATTGCACAGACATTTTTTTTCATAGCACATATGTCGCAATGTACAGCCCTGACAAAAGGTGATGCAAATTCGATGCAAAAATATGACTTTATTGAATTGTATTTAAAAAAATAATTTTTTTTCGGCACGGTCATATTCAGGCTCCGTGCCGAACTTTTGGTCTTTTTTAACAATTCAATAAAGTAATTTGCATCGAAGAAGTTTGAGTGTGCGGCATCACCTTTTGTCCTATGTTTACTGCTGCTGCCAGCACCTCAAGACAGTAGGTGTGCGTTCCCTCTTTTTCACTACTAGAGAAAGGTGGTTAGAAATCCAACCTGCTGAAATGGCCTCCTTGTTTCTGTCCACTCCAGGGCACGCCGGCCAGTTTTGTGCGTTACAGAGTGGACCTGGACCAATCTCCTTACAGCGGAAGCATCTTTGACGTGGAAGCTGAGTCAGGGAGGGTCGTCACCAAGGTCAACCTCAACGAGGAGCCCAGCGTCACCTTTCGGGTGAGTGATGAGGAGGAGGAGGATGGACAGGGAGTCTACTGTACCTTGTCCCTGTCTTAAAAATAAATCAATCAATCAAGATATTCTTTCTTGTGCCTCTGAAATGCTGGCTGTATCTCTTTCCCTGGTCTAATAAGTGTTTTGTTCTGTTAGCACTGGTTGATACTAGCCATGGGTCAGGGATGTCCAGACAGAACTAAACCAGGCCAGGCCCAGCTTGGCTTATGAGCGTGGCTGGCTTGTTTCTGTCCAGGACTGGTAGGACGGAAGCTAGTCATGCCACTGAAATAACTGTGAATTGAAATGACATGAAATGATGTCTGATAAATTTAGATGGGTCTTGTCACCTGGAAACATCAGTTCCAATGCTTCCAATGCTAATCCAGCACAATGAGAGTGAGATAGCCAGTTAGCTCATGAGCTCACAACAACTAGCAGCAGCTTCCATAACATTAATGGTAGTGGTCAGTGGCTAAAGCAGTTCCACTGATGATTCCTATAATGTTAGCTATTTTTCTGCAATTGGTTCAACTTCTGTTTCTGGACAAAGGTAAGTGATAAACCCAGATAACACAAGGCTAGTGGACCTACAGCAGGTCCCCGATGGATGAGTTGGCAGACCTCCGGCGGAATAAAACACAAGGCTAGCGGACCTACAGCGGATCCCTGATGGATGCTCCACCACCATTCCACCGGTAGTTAATTGTCTATATCCTAGGCCCATTGGCCGTGGGGTCCATGGCGTGGTGGCGAGACTCCGCCCCCTCTAGGGGCTGAGTTGTGGGATCCATGGCGTGGATAGGGGCGTAATGGCAAGACTCCGCCCCCACGTGTCATATTGGGTCGGGGGCTGTGGAGCCCTCTCTGGGCTACCCACCTGCCCCCACTGGTGAAGACAAGTGTGTCTCTAGCTACTCAGGGGCTGAGTTGTGGGCTCCGTGGCGTGGATAGTGGCGTGATGGCGAGACTCCGCCCCCTCCGGTCAGAGCTGGTCGTGGACAGTGTACCTCTCTCCGGGCCACCCACCTGCCCCCACCAGTGAAGACCCTGTGTCTCTAGCCCACTCAAGGGCTGAGTTGTGGGGTCCATGGCGTGGACAGTGGCGTGGTGACAAGACTCCGCCCCCTCACGTCATATTGGGTCGGGGGCTGTGGACCCCTCTCTGGGCTACCCACCTGCCTCCACCGGTGAAGACAAGTGTGTCTCTAGCCCACTCAGGGGTTGCTGCCCTCCTGTGGCCGAAAACGGTAAATGCTTTTGTGGTAGCAACAGAACTGCAGGTCAACAACGGGGCAGAGGCAGCCAGGGAGGGAAGCAGGGAGGGACAACTACTGGACATTTGCTATTCTAGGTGCGCTGGCTTACAGCCACACACAAAAATAGTCAATTTGGAAGGAACAAGCAGGAGGCCGCGATTCCATCTGCCTTTGTGACTAGCTGGAAATATGCCCGTTTCTACAAGGTCCGCCATATTGTACGTTCCACAGAGTGGTACACATGCACACCCACAGAAACTCATACCAACACACACACAACACGCGCAGAAGGTTGTCAGAGAGAGTTGCAGTGACCTTAGTGTGGCGTAACCGTGGCAGTGAGCAAAGAGCTGGTGTTGAGTGATAATGCTAATGAAGACAACTATCTCAGGCTTCTTCAGACTGTCAGCCCAAAACCCATGTTTGGCATATCCCGATTGGAATCAGATTGATTTTTATCATGTCTGAACAGCAAAAAAATAAAATTCACATTCATCGGTGTAATGCATTTCAAATCCTTTTCTAAAGACTAAAGATATGTCTCAGTCTGGACGCTCTCAGCCTGGTTTTTCCAGACCCAATACACAAAAACGTGAAGATCTGAGGAGGGAAACTGAGCTTGCGTCATCAGGATGGCGATGCCAAGGCTGACAAAACATTGCAAAATGTTTATTGAAACAGAAATGGTGGTGGGCTGGGTGTTACACAAGCATTGCAACTATGATATGAAAAGGTGTGGCAGGGTTTATATATCAGTCTGCTGATTGGGTAACAACTTTGACACACCCACTAAACGAGAGAAAACCTACCTCAAAGCCCATTTCACACCATTTTTCACGTTTCGAGGAAACATGTCGTTCAACCCGGAAACCATAGAAATTGAACTCACCCCAGGCTAGGACGCTTATTGTTATTTGCAACGCACGAGTGTGCATGTTGATGACTTCTCTATCATACATGCAAAACTGGAAAAATACAAACAGCTGGCGTGAGGTGATAATACAGCAGAGAACAGCAGCACCAACGGTGACACCAGCATGTCTCATTTTCTTAATTACAAGCTGTAATTAACAAACACGAAACCAAACACATCAGTGACCAAGTAGACACCTACGCCTTGATGCTAAATGTATGCTTCAATATATATTGAGGAAGTTATTTGAATAGTTTCTAGTTTTAAGCACATTGGCTCTCATGGAAATGGCATAGTACACATGTGCAATAGGCGTGCGTTAGTATAGCAACCAATGCAGATAGGTCAACAATGTCTGAATACAATTTTCTCTCTCTCTCTCTCGCTCTTTCTTTATCTATCTACTTGTTCTCTCTCTCTCTCTATCTATATCTCTCCATGTCTCTACCTATATCACTCTTTTTCTATCACTCTCTCTCTCTCTCTGGTCTGTGTGCTAGATTCATGCGTGCTCCCTGCGTGTCAGGTACCTGATCTCCCACTCTCTTGGTGAAAGCCTGCATTCTTTATTATCATGCAAATCATGTCTTCACAACCAGTCTGGCAAGGAAATTGATTTGATTCAATGTGTTTCTGTGTGCCTGTGTGTGTGTGCGTGCGTGCGTGCGTGCGTACGTGTGTGTGTGTGTTTTCCTGGCCCAGCTGGTGGTGATAGCCTATGATGATGGGGAGCCAGTGAAGTTCAACAGCACCCTGGTGGAGATCACGGTCCTGCAACCTTCGCGCATCCCTATCTTCACCCAGGAGGAATACAGGTAGGCTGGACACATGCGCACACACACACAGAGAAGTAATTCCATGATAAAACCCTAAAACCATGTTTTACCATGTTTACAACAGTGACGATTGCTCCTATATGCCAGGGTAAGCCTAGCATACCCATACCAAATGGTAAAACTTGATTTTTGCGCCATCGACTTCCAGACTGTTTTTGTGTGTGGCTGTAAGCCAGCGAACCTAGGATAGCAAATGTCCGGTTGTCACTCCCTCCCTGGCTTCCTCCATCCCGTTGTTGACCTGCAGTTCTATGTTGCTACCACAAGAGGCAGTGGCCCCAGAACATCAAAAGATCTATGACACCTCAGGCTTCCCAGATATTCTATGGCTTGGTGGTTATGGAGTTCATGGCGTTCTTATCTGTGATGATGAGATTCTCTCTGAGTGATAGGGGGAGGGGTGACGGCTTGTTCTCAAGTTTTCTCACTGTTTTCCAAAAGGAGTTGGGATTGGAGCTGCACAGCGTAAATTGCTCCTTATAGTACCCAGATTTGGCCTGACGTACAGCTTGGGTGGCCTTGTTTCGGAGCTGACGGAGTTTGAGGCACTCCATGGCAGACTTTGATAGTCCATGGCAGACTTTGATAGTCCATGGCAGACTTTGATAGTCCATGGCAGACTTTGATAGTCCATGGCAGACTTTGATAGTCCAGCTTTGCGCCAGGCATTATTTTTTTGGCTTTAGGAGCACTGTCAACTCGTGAGTGAACCAGGGACTGTCAATTTTTCACCCGTTGTTTTTTGAATGGGGCATGCTTGTTGACCACAGCACTAAACAGGTCTCTGAACAGTAGCCATGCGTTGTCCACAGTGGGAACCAGGCTGACTCTGTTCCAGGTTATGTTGGCCAGGTCATGTAAAAATGCTTTAGGATGAAAGTATTTCAGAGAGCGCTTGGAGTTGATAATGACGGGCTGTTTTGCAGAGACATTTTTACGAATACATGCAATGAAACAGTGGTCGCTGAGATCATTGCAGAAAACGCTAGATTGGTACATGTGAGGAGAATTGGTAAGAATCACATCTAACAGAGTAGCCTTATCAGGAGGGTTGGAGTTAACCCGGGAGGGTGGGTAAGGATCTGGTGGAGATTTAGGGAGTCAAGCTGCTGCATCACCTTCTCAGGGGGATTGAGCATATCCCAATTGAGGTATCCCAGTAGAACAAGCTCAGATCTAGTGAATGGAGCCAATGCACTACTTAAGGCCTCTAGAGTACATGCAGGTGCTGATGGTGGTCGATAACAGCCAGCCACTGTAAGGGAGAAGTTGTTTGATAGCATAATTTTGATAACAAGTAGATCAAACTGTTTAGGGATGGACTTGGCCAAAACTACTGTACAATGCAGATGTTCTTTGGAGAAAATTGCTACCCCCCCTCCCTTGGATGACCTATCCTGTCGGAATAGATTGTAACCTGGTAAGGGTGTCTCAGGATAGGAGACTGATTTACAAAGCCAAGTCTCAGTGAGAACAAGGACCTCAGGATTTGAGGACTCTACCCATACTTTGAGCTGGTCCATTTTTGGCACTAGGCTTCTTACATTGACATGCAAAAATCCCAAGTTTTTTCTGGCACAAGAATCGTTAAAGCATAGATCGTTTGACTCCAGACTAGCAATAGGGGAAGCATTGACAGGACCAGGGTTGACATGAACATTACCAGATATTATAAGTAGCAAAACAATCAGAACACGGCATAGAGGTTGAAGCATTGTGTCGGCGTTTGATAGTTGCAGGCAGATTAGATGGTAACAGAATCGCGTTGCGGAGCAAACTCATAACATGGCATGATGACAGAGGCGGGATAGTAGAGTGAGTGTTTGGTGTTAGTCCAAGATACGTTGTTAACAACAAGGAAACCATGTCTCTTGTGTGCGCAAACATAGTCCATTTCGCGTTTGGGTAAACGAGGGGGGTCGCAAAGTTCATTTTCACGCGCAATAGATGAGGAGAACGAGATGACAAGGAGAAATGCAAAGAGAACGCTGGACAGACTGAGGCGCGCCATACTTAGTCCAAACAGGGAGTAGCCTATACACTGAAAGCACAGTTCCATTCATCCAAATATATCACCAGTCCTGATAAAATAGATCGCACTCACCCAGTCTGGCAGTTCTCAATAGTCCATAGTCCACAGAGAAGGGTAACGTTAGCAAGTAGCCAACTGTGGCTAGCTAGCCAAAGTCAGGTGGATTGACAGGAGAGAGAGAAGCTGCCCAACCTGGCACAAGCTAGCCAGCTAGGGGACTGGCTAGTCGGGGGGTAATGGGAGCAAGAGACAGCAAGGAGAGATAGCAGGCAGGGAGGCAGGCTGGCTTAGCTAGCGGGCTAGCCAGCCAAGGACTGGGGCGGGGGGCGAGGCTGACTAGCGGGCTAGCTAGCCAGAGGCTGGGGCAGGGAAGAGGCAGGCTAGCCGGACTAGCGGGCTAGTTAGCCTGGGGCAGAGGGGAGAGGCTGGCTAGCGGGTTAGCTAGCCAGGGAAGGGGCTGGGCAGGGCGAGAGCAGCACTGCTAAGGGGATAGCAGATGGATCGGAGACCAGTAGCTTGGAGGAGCGGCAGCAGTAGCAGAGCAAGCGAAGGAGAGGTGGTACTAACCCTGCTACACTCAGGGGCTGAATAGTGGATTCCGTGGCGTGAATAGTGGCGTGGTGGAGAGGCTCCGCCCCTTTTGGTCATAGCCAGTCAGGGACGGTGTACTCCTGTCTGGGCTACCCTCAGGCCCCCACCAG
This sequence comes from Borostomias antarcticus, assembly GCF_949987555.1. Taxonomy (NCBI): domain Eukaryota; kingdom Metazoa; phylum Chordata; class Actinopteri; order Stomiiformes; family Stomiidae; genus Borostomias; species Borostomias antarcticus. Next base: position 1,026,351 of record NC_140258.1, read on the forward strand.
TGAAGATCATGTGTCTCTATTCCACTTTGGCTGAGTTCTGTGCTACTGCATTAGTAATAATAGGGGGCCTGGAAAGGAGGGTATCGGCCGAACCTCAGATCGAAGAGGAACAATGCGGATTTCGTCCTGGTCGTGGAACCACCAACCAGCTCTTCACTCTCGCGAGGATCTTGGAGGAGGCTTGGGAGTTTGCCCAACCTGTCTACATGTGTTTTGTGGACTTCGAGAAGGCTTACGACCGGGTCCCTCGAGAGGTCTTGTGGAGGGTTATGCGGGAGTATGGGGTGATGGGGTCCCTACTTAGGGCCATCCAATCCCTGTACACCCAGAGCGAGAGTAGGAAATGAGTCCTTACCCCAAGTGAAGGAGTTCAAGTATCTGGGGGTCTTGTTCACGAGTGAGGGAACCATGGAGAGGGAGAATCGGAGCAGCTGGTGCGGTTCTGCAGTCGCTTTACCGCACTGTTGTGATGAAAAGAGAGCTGAGCCAAAAGGCAAAGCTCTCGATCTACCGGTCTATCTTCATCCCCACATCTGCCATTTTATCGAGTTTCTCGCAATCCTCGAACTGGGTCTTAATAGAACCGGTTTTCGAGACCCATCCCTAGTGGAACTACACTTTCTCTAGGCTACTCGGGACTTGGACAACATGCATGTTGGATTTAATTTATAGCAATTTTGCAATTCGGTGTGAAATGAATGTCTGCATTTGCCATATCATCCATGTTATGCATGTTATTTTTATTTGCAATATTATAGGCCTACTATAGGCCCACAATAAAGATGATTATATAATTAAAATGTATAATGGCAGTGCATGCAATTTAATGTATTTAAATCCTTTGGATGGATGTAGGCTCTAAGCTATAGGCCTGGAAATAGTCTTGTGCAAACTTCGGTGTTGAAGCGGCATACTAAGCAGGCCTAAATAAAAAGACAAAATTATATCCTAATAAAATGGTAAACACCATAAAGAATAACTTGTGCAGAGCAACAAATGACTTGTTAGTTACTAATGAATCAGCCACTGTAGGTCTATGTGACCATCAATTCGCGCTGTCCGCTCTTGATTTAATCAGGTGCGAGAGTGTGAACTTGAGAAAAACAACAGCAGGCACTAGGAAACCGTGTGCCAAGAAGCAAGTCCAGGGTGTTGTGGCTCATACTGTAATGGGGCCGAACTGCTCTGTCATGTGTTCTGGTTGTGTCATCTTTAATATTGTATTCTTCATTTAGGTTCGTGCCTCTGACAGTATTGCTCTCCTTCTCTCCGTACGTCAACTGTCCCTTCATGACTCCTGTTATTCTTATGATAAGTTGATATTAACTAGGCTATAGCCTTGTATCCACTAAGATAGGCCTAATATATATCTCAAACTCCTAAATCAGCTGTTTGATATATATAATGTGAAGTAAATGCAACATTACAGTGTAGGCCTATTCATTTTTTATTTTTCTTTAATCCTCCGGATCTGCCTATTACATTAGAACGTAGCTCCGGATTTCTAGCGCAACGTGGCCCCGGTCGTATTCCAAGGCCTACTGGTGCGGGGTTTGTTTTGGCTGAGGTACTGTAGAGTAACTGCTCAAGGGTTCTTAAGTGCCTAGAAACCTCCGGTCAGGACATGCGTGCGTGCCTCGCTGGCTCTGGCATACCTGGTGCCAGGACCCACCAGACGCCACTGGTTTACACGTCAGGTCACATACTGTAGTTTGGTTCATAAAAGTCTCAGCTAACAGCCTATTCAATATATTGACAATCTTGTATTATATTTTGTTTGGCCCTGGATATAGTATTTAAAGTAAAGTGCCTTATTGGCCACATGACAGTGTATTTGCCGGTGGAATGTGTCCTCTGCATTTGACCCATCCAGGCTAGGAGCAGTAGGCAGCCTCCCAGTGTCGCCCGGGGAGCAATCTGGGGTTGTGTGTCCTGCTCAAGGACACTTCGACACGGAACCTTCCAATTCCCAGACGGCTCTCCTACCGTATTACTGAAAGCAGTTATTATCGTGTGATTGTGTTAGCGGCCGGTGCACATATCATGGCGTCTGCAGACACATTGTTTAAAAAAAATAAAATAAATAATAAAGGCATCTCTGTCCCTCCTCTGCTCTTAGAGTGCATAACGAGGTGTGTGTGTGTGCGCATGTGCATGCATGTGTGTGTGTGTGTGTATAAATGTGTATATAAGCACTCCGAGCCATGCTGCTAATCATCTCCACTATAAACCTCAACATTCGTACCTATGGCCGTGCTGAGTTTATTTTAGCCAGATGTTAATGTAAATATTCAGTTCCACTGGCGGTGAGGTCCAGGCAGGGGGGAGGGGCCAGACCCATACCTCCGTGCTCCCTGGCAGATTGGCGCTCTCCGCTGACGCTGTATTGATTTCCACGCACTTGCTGAGGCTGAGGACCTTTTATTAATGTCGCCGGTTATGAGGGTCGTGACGGCCCGGGTCTCCGTGGACGAACTCCTGACGTCAAAGAGGACGTCAAATATATCAGCAGAGCATCTGCAACCGTCAGAACGTGGTCAGAACCTTGTTAGTAAAGTGTGGTGAAAGTGAGGGTTTTGTTTCTGGAACGCATTCAACTGGTACTCGTAAACCCCGGAAGTAAATTTGAAGACGGGGCACCAGCTAATGTAGCTGAGCGCAGTAGGCTATGGCACGATACAAATAAAAAAATATGCTTGAGGTGTGGATCCATACAAAATTGACAAGGTCGCCATGAGTAAAGATCACTCATTATTGCCAATTATATCCGGACATTAACTATCTTGTGCATATAGAGCGGCAGGTTTGACAGTGAGTGTATCTGGAATACTCACATACTCATACAACAGACTAAAGCTTGAGCTATTTCCTTCAGTCGCAGAGTTTAAATCCTTGACTCTTGGTATTTGTACTTCCACCTGTAATTGTTTTTAATTATTATTATTATTATTGTATTTGTTATGTTGTTATTTGTGTATTTGTGTGAACTTGTCAACACTGTAAATGAGGTAAACCTCAGTTCCTCACAAGTATAAACAAAGGTTTGAAATGAAATGTAGTAATGCTGCCCTGCTCATTCTTGGGAGCTTTTTAGTAAAGCTTGTTAGCGAAGGAATCCTTTCCAGCAGGGCTGATGTGTCGGCGTTGGCACACACAGTATCTTGGTTAATAGAATGAAATATGTCCCTGTGTGCCAGCAGAGGCTCCAAAGGCAGTTAAGCCTGCAGAACTGTTTCTCATGCTTTTCCCCGACAGTAATTCAGCAATGGTTTTGCATATATGTCTCAAAAAGAGTGTGTGTCAGCGTGTGTGGGTGCGTTTTTTTTGTGCATGTGTGCATCTGCTCACATTTGCGTCCTCTGGGTCTTATCTGATAATTGATCAGTGCAGTACTGGGGCACAGCACGCTGGCTGATGAGTGATTCTAGATTAGGCCGCGAATGAGTACTGCGTCCATTAGGGCTGTATATCATCTTGGATTTCGCGATACGATACGCATCACGATACACAGGTCACGATTCGATACGTATCACGATACAGAGGTCACGATACAATACGATACGATACGATACGTATTGCGATACACACATCATTTACTGAAAGATTTTAAGTGTTCAAGACTGAAAACTGAATGGCTCAAATGCACTATATAGATAACTCAAACTCAATGACTGGACAGAGAGCTAGCTAATAAATATTTTACATTTGATATCCATGCTTTTTAAACTGTCAACATTGTAGTATTTATGGTTTTTCAAAATTATTTATATGTATGCTTTTTTAACTTAATATTGTAGAATATGCTTTTTAAACTGGATTTAAAAATTTAAAAAAAAAAAAAAAAAAATCTTTTTTTTTTTTTTTTACAGCGCCCGGCTGTATCGATACTCCGGGGTGAAAGATCGATACAGTATCGCGAGACTACGTACCGCGATACATCGTTGTATCGATACAATCCTACAGCCCTAGCGTCCATACATGCACATGCGCACACACACACGCAGGCACGCACACGCACACAGGTCAGCATGCTGGGCAAGGAGCCCTGGAGGTGCCGCATTCACAAAGCTCACCATCCACAAGCGGTATGTCTGCTATAAATTATGACCCCATGAAAGAAAAAGCATTAGCCAGGTGCTAGCTTTCTCCAGCTGCTTCTTTCTCTCTGCTGGAGTCCCCCCTCCCCCGACGATGAAGCTTCTCTCTCTCCACTGTCTGGCGTTGTCCCCCTCCGCTGGTCTCCTCACTCTGTCTGCGCCTCCCTGACGACTCCTCAGAGCAACAATCACTCTCTAAGCATCTGCAGAAGAGGCTTCAAGTCTCTCCAAAGCCAGTTAGTTATAGAAGTCAGCAGGTAAGCTGTGCCTATGGCCCCATAGTGCACAATTAAAGCTCTGCTGGGCATCGGCTGGCTTAATGATTTCTGTGAGGGGTTTATGGATAGTCCCTTCCATCTGTTAGTGGGAGTTTAGCTTCTCCCAGTCACTGTTGGCTAGAAGAAATCTAATACTGTAGTGTGCTGTAGCAGCCTGCCTGCCAGCCGGGACCATCCCTTAGCCGATAGCTTGTTGGCGATTGCAACTGAAAACAGTATTTAGTTTAGATAGATAGATATGAACTTGAATAATCCCCGTAGGAGGAAATTTAGCTAATGGCATTTCATGCATTAATTGGCTGTGTTCTGCATGCAATATGTATATTCACTAAGGTTAATTAAAACTCTTGAAGACACTGGACCTCATTCCTGAACATTTTCTTAAGTGCATTCTTAATTATACAACGGTACAGATCCGGTCCATTGTCTCTATTGGTCAGTTTGCATTCCAGCCGTGGCAATAACCACGATATCCCCACGCTAAAATGGAATGTTCGCACATCTTTTAATATCAATCCACCTCTTATTAGTAGCCTTTAGATCAATAGCTGCATTTCCATTACACTTTTTCGCAAAATAAAAGCGATATTTCTAAAGTTTTAGAATTACATACAATTGCGAATTGCAGGTGTTTCCATTGAAAGGTGTTTTGCGCAAGAGCCGTAATTCTCGTAGTCTAGTCTCGCAAATTCACGCAAATTCACGCAAAGCGCAACCAAAAAGTAAACCATGGATGTATTAAGTAAACAAACCGTTGTAATATTTGAACTTTATTTTAGCTTTCCCCTCGGCTCCACTCTTAAACAGCGCGTGTTTCTCAGCTAAGTATCGTTGCTTAGGGTCTTCCACTTGCTCCGGAGGCATATCGCCTAATTTTTTGAAGCAAGCAAATCACGTGACCCCTACCTCTTCTTCTCCTGCCTAAATTCGAAAAAAGTGTTTCCATTACGCTTTTGCGATATACTTCTATATCGAAACTTCTGAAAAACCACCTCATGAGAGCGTAAAAACGTTTGATCGAAATTTGAGAGGTTTTTCGAAATGTAGGTGTTTCCATTACCAATTTTTTATGCGATATTTAGGTTTTGCGCAATTCTAGGTGTAATGGAAACGCGACTAATGTTTACAAAGATGTGCTGTAGCATTGTCGTTGCCTGGTAACGTTCCCTTTTTCAGCGGAAGTATCTGCAAATGATTAACAAATAGTTCCATTAAAAATACATTTATTTAAAGTTCGTATTAGAAAGATCCCCGCCGGATTCATGAATGGGTGGAAATGTGTTCCTAAACTCCCAACGTGTTCTCAGCTGTGCTCCCCTTCTGAAGTTGAATGCGCGTTCTCGTACACATGAATGTGCATACATAAACGCCCCGCCAGCTCCTTCCTACAGGGTCGTGTGCACACAGAATCCCCAGACAGCGCGGAATAGTTGAGACGTTCCCAATTGACATGATTGATGTTCAAGGTCACGTGCAAATTCAACGTTTTATTCGTCACATGCAACATACCAGTAAAATGAGCAGTGAGACGTTTCTCCGCTGGCTCTTATAACGTGCACACTAAGCTTAAGCAAGGTGAAACAAACCAATAATAAATAAAATAAAACAAAACGGTATATATGGACTTTTAATACAATATGCAAAATATAGCCTATAGCCTACATGAAAGGGATGGGATGTGCTGAGAACAGATGATTAAATTGTACAGTTAGTTAAATGCATGAGAAGCTACTTGATCTTGATATGCCCTATCTATATTATGTAGGCCCATATGATATATTTTTGTTATGAATATTCACATGTTTATTAACAGAATGTAGATGTGTCCATTCTGAGGACTATGGAATATAAGGTGCTGTTGTGCTGAGTCTGAGTATAGCGACTGAGTTTAGTGCTTATTTATTCATTCACTGTCATTTGCAGTGTTTGTGTAGAGCTTTTATTTATTTTAGGACACCACGATGCCTCGTAGAATCATGACTATAAATGTGAAACGTAATTGGAAATGATACAAATATTCTCGTATTTATTATTATAATTATTATTATTATTTCAAGCTTAGGATGTCTGTAGACTTGATGTGAACGCAATCACCTCGTATTTCTCATAAATCCAGCCCTTACGAACGGGCGCACTCCAATCTGGCCTACCTACGACTGCATTTCCGCATTTCCAGATAAGAAACCATTCAGGAATGCCAGAATTGTCCCTGGAACTTCGTAAGTGGAGTTAAGAAGACATTTTTTAACTTTTTCTTAACTGCGTTCAGGAATGAGCACCATTGTCTTTTCCTAATGTGAAGTGGTGTAGTATAGGAGGCTATGTAATGCTGAGCAGAGACTGTGCTTGTATTAAACATGGCACTGTGAGAGCAGGACGGTGTGGTCTTCCTAAAGCAGCCCCAGTCAGAAGCAGGGTGGGTCCAGTCTTTGTCTCTTCTGTGTTTTTGTGTGAGGCCCCATCATGAATTCACTATGATTGGCTCTTGGAGATCCAGTTCACGGACACATCCCTGTGGGGGAAGTCTTCAGTACCGGGGGAAACTGAATATCATGTATTTTCCCCAGAGTGTGCAACGGCAGGAGTGGAGGGGTAAGCGGCCTGTTAAGTGGTACGAGGGTGTCTCAGTGCTGGCTGGTAACACTCTTCCTGTGTGAGACTAGCTGCTGTTGTCTCAGTGCTGGCTGGTAACACTCTTCCTGTGTGGAGATAGCTGCTCTTGTCTCAGTGCTGGCTGGTAACACTCTTCCTGTGTGGAGACTAGCTGCTCTTGTCTCAGTGCTGGCTGGTAACACTCTTCCTGTGTGGAGACTAGCTGCTCTTGTCTCAGTGCTGGCTGGTAACACTCTTCCTGTGTGGAGACTAGCTGCTCTTGTCTCAGTGCTGGCTGGTAACACTCTTCCTGTGTGGAGACTAGCTGCTCTTGTCTCAGTGCTGGCTGGTAACACTCTTCCTGTGTGGAGATAGCTGCTCTTGTCTCAGTGCTGGCTGGCTGGCCAGCTTCTCCCTGCTGCTCCAACCGCTTATCTCTTCACAGCTCGGCTCCCCGGGAGGAGGAGGAACGCTAAATCACAAATCACCTTCCCTCCACGCTCCTGAGTTTGTTATTTTGATGATCGCAGTCATTACAAGCTCTTTACTTCTCTCTCTCTCTCTCTCTCTCTCTCTCTCTCTCTCTTAACTCTATCACTATCTGTCTCTCACTCTAACCCTGTCTCTTGTCTCTCTCTCTCCTTTTTGGTATTTTTCTCTCTTACAGTATCTCTGGGCTGTATTTTTGTGTGCTGGGTGCAGATACGTTTTATCTGTCACAAACTCAATATTTCTCACCTCCGCCGAGTTTGGTGTGCAAACTCCAATGAAGACTTACCAAACTCACAATTTTCAAAGGTCTTCATTGCACACAAACTCGGTGGCGGTGAGAAATATTGAGTTTGCGATGGACAAAACGTATCACTTAGCATTTAGCCCCGGCGAAATCTATCTGTAGCTGACCCATCAGTTTACCCGCGGTCTCACACACTTAAATCTGTCATTCTACTGTACTATTTTCATTTTACTTGTGGAAAGTTGAATGGACTCCATAGCCCTGTTATTAAATGAAATTGTTTATCTATTACCCAAGATCAAGCTAAACACTGACCCAATATGACGCCTTCATAATTACAGGTTCATTTACATGGCTTGAAGCGCCCTGTGATTAGGATGATTGTGTTCTGTCAGTGACTAGTGAGGAGCTACGTAATGCATGCATACCTTATAATTAATCACTTCTAAGGACGGTCTATATAATTATATAGTAATATCAAAACTGGATGCAGCTCCCCTCCTACCTTTCCCACTCATGCCCGCACACGCACGTACGCACGCACACACACACACACACACACACACACACACACACACACACACACACATTAATATTCTGTGGAGCAGGTGACATTGATAAGTAGAAGAGCGTTCTAGTATGTACATTATCTGCCTCCGTGCAGACAGCAGTTCCCCCTCTGGGATCCTTTCAGAATGTCCTCCGCTAGCTGCCCGTCAGGCCAGAGAACATCTCCACATCCGCTAGCTGCCCGTCAGGCCAGAGAACATCTCCACATCCGCTAGCTGCCCGTCAGGCCAGAGAACATCTCCACATCCGCTAGCTGCCCGTCAGGCCAGAGAACATCTCCACATCCGCTAGCTGCCCGTCAGGCCAGAGAACATCTCCACATCCGCTAGCTGCCCGTCAGGCCAGAGAACATCTCCACATCCGCTAGCTGCCCGTCAGGCCAGAGAACATCTCCACATCCGCTAGCTGCCCGTCAGGCCAGAGAACATCTCCACATCCGCTAGCTGCCCGTCAGGCCAGAGAACATCTCCACATCCCCTAGCTGCCCGTCAGGCCAGAGAACATCTCCACATCCGCTAGCTGCCCGTCAGGCCAGAGAACATCTCCCCAGCTGGTTACTGAGGTTAGAGCACGGTTCTGGTTCTGGCCAAGCTGCCATGTCCCTATAGAACAGTGATAGTTCAGACCACATCCTGTCAAACAAACACATCTGACCATATTTCCCTTGCGTGGCGCCGCTGCTGCTCACCGCTCCCCCAGGGGATGAGGGGTCACATGCTCCCCCAGGGGATGAGGGGTCACATGCTCCCCCAGGGGATGAGGGGTCACATGCTCCCCCAGGGGATGAGGGGTCACATGCTCCCCCAGGGGATGAGGGGTCACATGCTCCCCCAGGGGATGAGGGGTCACATGCTCCCCCAGGGGATGAGGGGTCACATGCTCCCCCAGGGGATGATGGGTCAAATGCTCCCCCAGGGGATGAGGGGTCAAATGCTCCCCCAGGGGATGAGGGGTCACATGCTCCCCCAGGGGATGAGGGGTCAAATGCTCCCCCAGGGGATGATGGATCAAATGCTCCCCCAGGGGATGATGACCTCTCAGGTCAGGTGTGTGACAATCATTGGGACTTTAACTTTAACTTTATTACTGGTAATGAGTTCATTAGCAATGGTTTGTCAACAATACAGTAAATACAATAAATAAGTTGTTCTTAATTGATTCTGCCTGGTTAAATACAGATAAAATAAATACAAATACAGAGGTTAACATTACATCACACACAAACACACGCATACACACACACACACACACACACACACACGCATACACACACACACACACACACACACACACACACGCATACACACACACACACACACACACACACACACACACACACAAACACACGCATACACACACACACACACACACACACACTGTGTTGCTGCACCACATGTTTGTACAGTATGGTCCTGTAGATGTCATCATACTGGTCATATCTCAAACAAGGCAATCACACTGTTCCTCCCAGCTGGTCTCTCTTGGTCCCTATCCTGGTCTCTCTTGGTCCCTATCATGGTCTCTCTCCTGGTATTTCTCCTGGCCTCTCTCTTCTGGTCTCAGTGCTGGTCTCTCTCTCCTGGTGTGTCCATCCTGGTCTCTCTCCTGGTCTCTCTCCTTGTCTCAGTCATGGTCTCTCGCCTGGTCACTCCTGGTCTTTCTATCCTGGTCTCCGTCCTGGTCACTCCTGGTCTCAGTCTTGGCCTCTCTCCTGGTCTCTCTCCTGGTGTCTCCTGGTCTCTCTCCTGTTGTCTCTGTCCTGGTCTCTCCTTGTCTCAGTCATGGTCTCTCGCCTGGTCTCTCCTGGTCTTTCTATCCTGGTCTCAGTCCTGGTCTCTCCCCTGGTCCCTCCTGGTCTCTCTCTCTCCTGTTGTCTCTGTCCTGGTCTCTCTCCTGGTCTCAGTCTTGGCCTCTCCTGGTCTCTCCTGGTGTCTCCTGGTCTCTCTCCTGGTGTCTCCTGGTCTCTCTCCTGGTCTCAGTCCTAGTCTCTCTCCTGGTCTCTCCTGGTCTTTCTCTTGGTCTCTCTCCTGGTTTTAGTACTGGTCTCTACCAGTCTCTCTCTTGGTCTCTCTCCTGGTCTTAGTACTGGTCTCTACCGGTCTCTCTCTTGGTCTCTCTCCTGGTTTCAGTCCTGGTCCATCTCCTCATTCTCTCCCCCCTCTTTTCTGGTCTCTCTACTGGTCTGTTTCTATAGCGTAGGGAGTGCTGGGAAGGCCTTGTGTGTCCCAGTGATTCAGCTCGGCGCCTGCTGCACGCCCCAGACCTCCAGGGGAACGCCCCAGACCTTCCCTGCTGCACGCCCCAGACCCTCCCTGCTGCACGCCCCAGACCTTCAGGGTCATTAAACAGCCTGAGAGCAACCATGTTATCCCAGACCATCCCGGGGAACCATTATTCATCCTGTATAACTTCCCTAGGAAGTCCTGGGGATTTTGGCCTTTTTAAGACTGCGAGGTTTGTAGTGTTTTCAGACGTTGATGTGTAAGACCTGTTTGTTGGTTCTGTTGTTTTCATGGCGGGCTGCAGTCTTACCGTCGAGATGTCACTACCTGTATCTCACTGGGACGCAACATGAATGTTATCATTAAAGAGCACTCATCCTCACTGCGGGATTCTCTGCCGGTTCATCCATATTGTATGAGTTTATTTTTACTGTACGCGTTGGGAGCGTGTGATTGATATTCCAGCGCGGGCTCTGAGAGGCTGATCACAGTCCTGCTGTGCAACCTTTAACTCCCACAGCTAAGTGGTCTGACGTTATTGTAACTCTCCCAGCTCACCAGGCAGGCCTCACATTCCCCCCTGACATCTCAAGAGCCAGAGGCTGCTAATCTTCAAATATCAACAAAAGGTCAATGCCTTCAGCTCTAGAAAAAG
>NC_140258.1:1042500-1100000 GCF_949987555.1 Borostomias antarcticus
CTAACCGTGGCCCCAATCCCCTTGCAGAAGGCCTGCCACACCCGAGAGGTGAACTGGGGACCACGGTCAGAGACGATGTCCTGGGGTATGCCGTGGAGCCGGACGATGTGGGAGACGAGGAGGTCGGCGGTCTCCGCAGAGGAGGGGAGTTTGGGCAGAGCCACAAAGTGGGCGGTCTTGGAAAACCGGTCGACGATGGTGAGGATCACGGTGTTGCCCTGGGACCTGGGGAAACCTGTGACAAAGTCGAGCCCGATGTGGGACCAAGGCCGACTGGGAACCGGTAGGGGACGTAGGAGGCCCGCCGGAGGTCGATGGGACGCCTTGTTCCGGGCACAGGTGACGCAGGCTGCAACGAACTCCCTGGTGTCAGCCGCTATGGAGGGCCACCAATAGCGCCGCTGGAGGAAGGTCAGCGTGCGGTGGGCGCCGGGGTGGCAGGCAAAACGGCTGGAATGGCCCCACTCGAGGACCCGAGAACGCACCAGGGTCGGGACATAGAGGCGGTTGAGGGGTCCGTTGCCTGGGCCTGGCTGGGCGCGAAGAGCCGCCCTGACCACAGAGTCGATGGCCCAGGTGACGACACCCACCACTCGGGCTGGGGGCAGGATGGGGTCAGGGGTGTCGTGGTCGGCTGCCTCCTCCGCGAACTGCCGGGAGAGGGCGTCCGCCTTGGTGTTTCGGGAGCCTGGGCGGTAGGAGAGGGTAAAATCAAAACGGCTGAAAAATTGGGCCCAGCGTGCCTGCCGGTCGTTTAGCCGCTTGGCGGTCTTGATGTAGGTGAGGTTGCGATGGTCTGTCCACACCAAGAACGGCAGCTCAGCCCCCTCGAGCCAGTGCCGCCACTCAACCAGGGCCTCGTGGACTGCCAGCAGCTCCCTGTTCCCCACGTCGTAGTTGCGTTCTGCGGGGGTGAGACGCCGGGAGAAAAACGCGCAGGGGTGGAGCGGTTTGCCCTCTTCAGACCGCTGGGAGAGGACGGCTCCGACGCCCGTGTCTGACGCGTCCACCTCCACGACGAACGGCCGGGCTGGGTCTGGATGGCCGAGCACCGGAGCCTCCGTGAACAACCCCTTCAGGGTCTCAAACGCAGCGTCCGCCTCCGGGGTCCAGGAAAAAACTCGAAGAGTGGATGTGAGCTCGTGGAGAGGGGCTGCCACCTTACTGAAGCCACGGATGAAACGGCGATAGAACCCCGCAAACCCCAGGAACTGACGCAATTCAGTCCGGTTGGTGGGTTGGGCCCACTCCACCACCGCCTTCACTTTTCGGGGGTCGGTCCGGACGTGCCCCCCCTCCACTATGTACCCCAGGAACTCCACTGAGGCCGCGTGAAACGTGCATTTCTCCGCTTTAACATACAGGCGGTTCTCCAAGAGCCGCTGGAGGACCAGGCGGACATGCTGCTCGTGCTCCTGCTGGGAACGGGAAAAAATAAGAATGTCGTCCAGGTAAACAACAACAAAAATATTTAACATGTCCCGCAAAACGTCATTCACGAGGGCTTGGAAAACGGCAGGGGCATTTGTGAGCCCGAACGGCATTACCAGGTATTCAAAGTGCCCAAGGTGTGTGTTAAACGCCGTCTTCCACTCGTCGCCCTCCCTGACACGGACGAGATGGTAAGCGTTGCGCAGGTCTAATTTCGTGAAAATGACAGAGGTGGTGAGAGGCTCAAACGAGGAACTAAGGAGAGGGAGGGGATATTTGTTCTTGATGGTGATGTCGTTGAGCTGACGGTAATCGATGCAGGGCCTGAGCGAGCCGTCCTTCTTGCCAACAAAAAAAAAACCCGCTGCCACCGGGGATGAAGAGGGACGGATGATACCAGAGGCAAGGGACTCGGATATATACTCCCGCATCGCCTTTTTCTCGGGGAGGGAGAGGTTATACAACCGGCTAGAGGGACGCGGCGCATCCGGGATGAGGTCGACCGCGCAGTCGTAGGGTCTATGGGGAGGTAGAGAGAGAGCGCGTTCCTTGCTGAACACGGGGGCTAGGTCGTGGTAAATAGTAGGAACGCCAGACAGATCCGGAGGTAAGGGGTCAGGCTTGAGCGTCCTAGGGGAGCCAGGGGCAGAACGGAGACAGTTGGCGTGGCATGCGACGCTCCATCCGAGGATCTGCCCTGTGGACCATGAGACGTGGGGATCGTGTCTCTGGAGCCAGGGTCTCCCTAACACGAGCGGGGCCGTGGGCGAACAGATAACAAAAAAACGCATGGTTTCTACATGGTTGCCGGAGATGGAGAAGGAAAGGGACTTAGTGCTGTGTGTAACTTTCCCTAGTGTGTGCCCATCCAGGGCGTAGGCAACCAGAGGGGTTTCCAGGAGAACAAGGGGGATACCAGCCTGCCGGACAAGCGTGCTGTCAATGAAACTGTCGTCTGCCCCAGAGTCCAGAAAAGCGCTAACGGTCAATGACTGGCTGTCCCAGGAGATCGAGGCAGGGAATAACATACTAGGTGAGCTCTTGTTCTGGGGCAGCGTCAGGTGGCTTACTAGTAACCCCTCAGCTAGTAAGCCCTGTCTTTTGGGCGGGTAGGACAGGCACGGATGAAGTGACCGGGCTCCCCACAGTATAAACAAAGCCCTCCGCGCATGCGCTGTTCGCGCACCGCTTCCGAGAGCCGTGACCGGGCTACCTGCATCGGTTCCTCCTCGGACTCGGCTGGACGGAGAGCCGGTGCACGCTCGTTGGGTGTCGTGAACCGTGGTTCGGGGTGGAATCGGGGAGCCGGGGGAGAGGATCTAGGGGCCGCTGGAGGAAGACGGTGACAGCGCTCGGCGCGTCTCTCACGGAGACGTTGGTCCATCATGAGAGCCAGGTCCACCAGCTGGTTGTAGGTCTCGGGTCTGTCCCTCATAAGACCGTCCTTGACAGCCTCGCTAAGGCCCCGTCGGTAGGCACTGAGGAGGGCCTTGTCTCCCCACCCACTGTCGGCCGCAAGGATGCGGAATTCAACGGTATACTCCGCGACAGAACGAGAGCCCTGCTGGATTACATGGAGGCGTGTAGCGGCGTCACATCCGTCTACGGGGTGGTTAAACACCAGAGTGAACTCCCTACGGAAAACCGCATAATCTGAGGTGAGTAACCCGTTCTGATCTAGCGCGGCTGTAGCCCATCTAAGGGCCCTACCTGTGAGGAGTGACATGATGTATGCCACCCTAGCCCCGTCAGAGGCGTACCGGCTAGGTTGGTAGCGAAATGCTAATTCGCATTGACTGAGGAACCCACGGCAGAGATCGAAGTCGCCCTCGTAGGGCCTAGGGGTGGCTAGGTTCGGCTCTCTCTCCGGAGCGACGGGCGCAGGAGCCTGGTACGGGGGAGACGCTGCCATGGGTTGAGCGGCGGGGGGCGGAAGTTGGGACTGCGCCCGAGCGGTGCTGTCCAGCTGATCCAGACGAGCCACAATCAGTGCAAAGGCGTCGGTGAGCTGGGTCTCCAGGCTGGCTAGCCGTCCCTCGTGCCGCTGGACAGCCCCAGAGAGAACGGAGAGGGCCGAGACGTTGGGTACCGGTGGAGCCGGGGCGTCAGCCGCCCCTGTGCCGCTGGGGTCCGTCATGGCCAGATCGTAATGTTGTACGGTACGACCCGGGGGGACCAAAGAAGCGGCACAGAGCGGTTGATCCGTTAGCCCGTGGGTTTGTTTATTTCCAGGACGTAGGGAAGGGGATATGCGGGAGAAAGTGTGGTGCGCCGAATGGTCTCGGAGTATGGGATGTGTGAATACCTATGTGTAGTGCGTAGTGAAGACTATGTGTGTGGTCTACCGTGGGTGCGGGGTGATATAGGCGGGCAGGGTGTTGTATGTATGTGCGTGCGCCTGGCTACAGTACAGTCCGAGAGTCCAAGGGATGTCCAAGGGAGGAGGCGAGCGTGGTACCGGGAGATCCGTCCGAGGGTGTCCAGGGGTTCGGGGGTGGTTCGAGGGGTTCTGTGGGTCCGGGGAGACGGGGAAGGGATCCGCGGGAGGCCGAGAGGAACTGGGGCCGGAGAGACGCGAGGGAGGGTCCGTGGGAATCTTGGAAGGAAAAACACAAAACGGGGTAAGGCAGGGTCCGGGAAAAAAAAGGCAAGTTGACTAGGAAATCACAGGGAGCGAGATTTGTACCGTGTACATAAGGCTACGATCTGGCGATGAACTGCCGGTCCCGCTGGTTCTTGTAGCAGCGGAGGCAATCAGCGACAGGTGCGCTGATTGCCTGATGGAGACCGGCTGCGTCGTCGCCTAGCCAACGCTCTCATTGAGCGCGCAGAGGTGGTGGGCTGGTCAGACGGCGTCGGAGAGGCAGACCGTGACGCGCTCCGCGCACGCCCCACAACACATTCAGCACATCTGAGGATGTCCACGGTCATCGTGTTTCTCAGCGAGCGTTTACCTGACTTCATTACTGAAACTGATCTGCGTTTCACAGGCCTTTCAGTAACTCAGCCAGGTAAATACTCATGTTTTGAATCACAGGAGGAAGTCAGATTTGGGTAACATGATTAATTTGCGTTTAAAAAAAAAAAGAAAGAAAGTATTTTCCAGATTAACGTGTTACATATATAAACAAAACAAGCAGTAATGATATGATGAAAACATAACACTTACATGTTAAAGAAATAGGGGCGTAACGTAATGTTCAATGATTGTGCAAATAGAAAGTAGAAAGGGGTCTCTATCTCTGTGTATCTCTCCGTCTGTCTGTCTGTCTGTGTGTGTGTGTGTGTGTCTGTCTGTCTGTGTGTGTGTGTGTGTGTGTGTGTGTGTGTCTGTCTGTCTGTGTGTGTGTGTGTGTGTGTCACTCTGTTGGACACACTAAACACACACAGCATGTCAGCGTGTATGGGCTGTGCAGCAGGTCATATTGTGTGCAGAGTTCGTGAGCTGACTGCAGGAGCCTGTTTTACGCTGTTTACATGATGCCTCACAGCGTTGGAGCAAGGCTGACTGATCAGCATGCAGCCAGCACAGCAGGCATGACACATTTCAATGATTTTATTTGTGTTCACATAATTCAACAACATCTTGAACACAAACGATAATAGATGTGGAAGCATTGCACTCACTGACTGCCATACATTACATCACTTAGCCGACAACCTAAGGATACAGGAAGCAACGTCTCCTCCATATGTGACGACCTCCAATTATATATATTACATTTCCTCGGCTTCCAAATATAAAGACCAGCAGTTTACATTATACCTAAGCTGCGTGATCACATCTTTGAGTGGTTGATATTTGAACACCTTGGTAAGGAAAGCCTCTTCCAGACTATGATCAAACATACAGCCTACTTCCAAAATGGTGACTTCTCTACTGTCCTCATCCACAACAACAGCATCTGTGGTATTAGCTGTAACATTTGAAAATACATTGTGTTTACTATTGCACAGGTTGAACATGGAAGATAAAACACAAGAGTATTTGAAGGTTTTGACTGAAAAGTGAACATGTTGGATTATGCCCTTAACTAACAGGTCAACAATCCTATCATGCCTTGCAAAGTACAACCCTTTGTACATATAGCAGCCATTCAGAATATGTGAGAATGTTTCAGTAACTGAATGATGTTTGTGGTGCAGGCAATGAGGGGAAATGGTGCTAGATTACCACAGAGAAAGAATGAGTCTGGTTGGGAGAACTTGTAATCTGTATTTAACTGTAAAAGTGACTATGTTCTCATCAACTGCAACATTTTTAAATATTGAATGAGAAACAGTCTGGTCAGCAGTAGGAAGACAAGCTGACTTCCCTTGTAGTTTTAGGCCAACCCATTGTTGTTGCTGTCTCTGTTGTTGTAACCTTACAAGGTACCTGCGTGCACTATTTGGTGATGTCCTGTATCAATAGCAGTAGCCCTCACTGAGGTAGAACAGTCAGTTATAATGTCCTCAGACGACGGTGTCTGGGCCAGGTTTCACCCCGTCCAGGGATACTGCAGCCTGTGCACAAAGGTCGTTGAGGTCAGGCCAGTCTGAGCAGACCCTAAACCAGCAGAGTGTGTCTCCATCTTGAGGAACTTTCCATCGCTTCATATCCAGAGACAAGGACGATCTAGCTAGTTCTCAGACAGTTTGAGTAGTAAATCCACTCCACATTGGGAACACCGAGCCCGCCTTCCTGTTTGGACTGGAAAATAATGTCTCTGGTAGTGTGGCTGCTCAGACCCAACCACTTCCTCACCAAGCAAACTGTTTTATTGTTTAGCTCACTCAGTGTTTTGCACATAAGATGTACGTTGGAAAAGAAGTGTTGGACTCCAGACAGAGCAACCTGTCTAATGGCTTCCAACTCCATCAGCAGCGGAAGTGGAGAAGCATCGATCAGGTCCAGCCCAGTGATGAACTCAGAAGTGATGTAGGCTAGTCCACCTGCTCTTTCCATACACCTGTTGTGTTAAATCTGTGACCCAGGTAGGTGTGTGTCTCGTGTAGGTCATACACACAGATGGGCTTTGAGCTGATGATGAACTCACACGCACACACACACACATATACATACACAGTACACATACATACATACACACACACACACATACATACATACACAGTACACATACACACACGCGCGCGCACACACACACACACACACGGTTCTGTGCTGTGCTGCTGTATTCATTTGGTGTTGTAGCCTGGAGTGCAGAGAGGATGATCTCCATTAGACAGAGACAGACTGCACTAGGCACACCTGGAAATGCATTTCTCTGCTATTATGCACTAATGCATTTAACCTGCTCTTTCTGACAGAAGACAGTTTGGCATCACTCAGAACCTTCACCTCTCCATTAATACCTTTCAATTTTCAATCTCTAGGCTTTTATTCAAAGGCACATACAGCAGGCAAAGGATTTGACTGAACAGGTAACGCACTATTGCTGTATAGTGCTGTGCCTCTCAGGCATGCTGTGCCTCTCAGGCATGATGCCATTCCTTCCCCCCTTGAATTCACTGTGTGGAGTGTCCTCGTCCGGGGATGTTTAATAGCACTAACCCATCTGAACAGGGAGCTGGTCGTCACTCTTAGCTGGAGCTCTGCTTCATTCACTTGGCTTTTACTAGTAGAAATAAGAACATACGTTTTGAATGGCGTGAAGCCAGGAAAAGGAAAGAGTGATTTTCTTTTCTCTCAAGGGATTTGCAAAGCCTCAGGAAGTTGTAATTCTGGGTACAAATGATGTTGTAATTATCATGTTCCTCCTAGAACACCCACATTAATACACTTAAGCCCGGTGCTCTAGACCGTTCTAGATGATGCTGACGTCACTGGCATGCTCACTGGATGTGTTTACTCCACTGGGTGGAATTTCATTGAGACTCAGTCGAGCGTGTCCTTGTGTCCTTGGCTTGTCCTCGGAATAGTGTACATACATAGTTAGTATTCAGCCAGTGGCCCAGTGTGTAAAACATTTTAAATTTGAATGTCTAATCGCACCAGTCAGACTGACTGAACTAATTGTGCTCTGGATGTCAAACATATTGAATGTGACACTTGACAGTAGTCTTTAGGCAACAACAAAACAAATGTGTAAACTTTTTAAAACATATTTCTTCAAGCCAAAATTTCCCACAATAAAAGTTCACCCAGAATGTGTGGGCGTGGTCATGAGAACTGTCAATCATCTGATGTAATCAATTGGTGACAGACCATGCCCCGCCCCCCACTGACAGACCAGGCCCCGCCCCCCACTGACAGACCATGCCCCGCCCCCCACTGACAGACCAGGCCCCGCCCCCCAGACCATGCCCCGCCCCCCACTGACAGACCAGGCCCCGCCCCCCACTGACAGACCATGCCCCGCCCCCCACTGACAGACCAGGCCCCGCCCCCCAGACCATGCCCCGCCCCCCACTGACAGACCATGCCCCGCCCCCCACTGACAGACCAGGCCCCGCCCCCCACTTGACCAGACGGCTGTCGCTTGGTGAACTCATCTTTTCGTTTTGTGGAATTGACTATGAGTCTAATAATTAAATTAGGCCTACTGGAAATGCTTGCATTATACATCATATACAGACTTGAAACTTAAGCTTGTTACCATAGCTACCATGATAAGCGCTCATCTTGGGAAATTGCATTTTCACAAACTAGCTACAGTAGCACTAACGGTAGGCCCTACTAACGTTAGAGACTCCTATAACAGCACTAACGGTAGGCCCTACTAACGTTAGAGACTCCTATAATAGCACTAACGGTAGGCCCTACTAACGTTAGAGACTCCTATAATAGCACTAACGGTAGGCCCTACTAACGTTAGAGACTCCTATAACAGCACTAACGGTAGGCCCTACTAACGTTAGAGACTCCTATAATAGCACTAACGGTAGGCCCTACTAACGTTAGAGACTCCTATAATAGCACTAACGGTAGGCCCTACTAACGTTAGAGACTCCTATAGTAGCACTAACGGTAGGCCCTACTAACGTTAGAGACTCCTATAGTAGCACTAACGGTAGGCCCTACTAATGCTGTGTGCACACTGCGGATATTTTATGTAGCGGATACGTTACCCAGAGGGGATTTTGTGTTGAATATTATTTACTTACACTTTGCAACTTTTTGTCTTTTACTGTCATGTCAAAAAGTACAGAAGAAAGATTAGGCTGTAGAAATAGGCTGTAGCCTATTTAGAGGCTGAAGAGGAGAGTTGGTCGGACTGGATTATGGGTTCTCAATATCCTCCGTGGCCGACGGCAGTCTAGCAATCAGCTATCCCACCTCCGTCATGATCGGTCGTCTGATAAAAATATGCTCCACATCATAGCGGATTTCTCAAAAAGTTGAACTATTTTCAACTTCAGGAATCCTCTCTGGCCAGCGCTCAGCGCAGCGCATTTCTATATCCACACGCATTCTGATCTGTTCCCATAGCTTTGAATGGAAAATAAGCTGCCGAAATCCACAGCGCATTTAAAAAAATACTCATAGTGTGCACACACCCAGGCCTAGCTGGACAATGACTTACAATAATAATTTTGGCTATTTAGCTAGTTAAGATAAAGTTCAGATAAAAGCACAACTATACTGTAGCTACAGTAACGTCTGAACTGCTTGTAATGTAGCAAACTATACATCTAATCTATCCGTTGTCATCTCTCTAGGGGACTTATTTAGAATGAGAGGTTATGGATTGGATACGGAGAGTGAACTCAAAACGTGACCCACCCTCTGGCAGAAATAGCCTTTACTATTCCTTGACTAAGAGATGGGGGGGAAAAGATTGATGCTCCCCCACCAAATAACCTAATGACAGTTAATAACGGCTATCATTTTTAAAATGGACAAATCCGTCCCTCGTTTCTAATGATCAGTTTGCGTTCCAGTCGCACATCACTGCGTGTGTTGCAAGTGGAGGCTGCTGAGTAAATGACGGTCTGTCGATGGATGGGGTTCTTGGACACGCCCAAACTGATTGTGCTGATTGGATCAACTCTGCTTGATCATGTAGCCTGTATGCTGCTTATGTAGCCTACTGTAAAAGTTTATCCAGGAACGAGAGGGGAGTCATTGGCGAAAAATAAAATAAAACTTGCATATTTTAAACATGTCGAAACCCACTTTTACAATAGGCTACTCATTCTTCAATAAATTACATTTGTGGTGAGTTTCAACAAAAAATGACCTAGCCAGAAGCCACTGAGGGGCGAACGGGAGGCGAACAACCCAAGCTTGTTTGGACGCATGATGTTCTGTCTTACATAATCCAATGTCCATGCGTTACATATCTTTGGATGCAGCGATGCGTTTATTTAGTTCAGCATCCATTCATAGTTCAGCAGCACACACCTTACTGTATGCATAGATAAGCTGCGTTGTCCATATTCAATTCCAATGTGTCCATTCATCGAAGCGCGCTATGCCATTGGCACGGTAACAAAAAAGTGTGCTTTGTGCTTCCCAAAACGCACATCTGGGAACACAGATGTAGTAAGCCTAGTCTATCCGTCACCAAGATCCCAAAAGCCCAGTCGCCATTAAACCTAACCCAGCACCCCAAGAAGTGATATGTGTATCTTTTCTACTTTTTACTGCTTCGCAATCCCCCCAAAATAATGTGATTGAGTAGATAAACCAGGAGAACATACCTGCTTCAAATGATCATTGAATCAAGTAGGCTAGTCCTGGATTGGAACAAAACATTCTAGGGGGTATAGCCAGGACTGGAGCTAAATACCACTCCAGTAATTTATTTAAATAGTTATATTACATCAAAGTAAATTAATTAAAACATTTCCCCATGTCTGAATATTTTGCATAAATTATTTGGTATGGGGGGGCAATAAATGTTACAATACACTCATTCTCAGTAAACAACATGTATTTCAAATGTGTAATAATGATTCAAAGGTGAGTTTTGAGACTTGAGTGGGTTTCAGCCATGGACACCATGGTGGGCTAGCCTGCAGCGGACTGATCCCCCCCCCCCCCACCATGGTGGGCTAGCCTGCAGCAGACTGATCCCCCCCCCCCCCACCATGGTGGGCTAGCCTGCAGCAGACTGATCTCCCCCACCATGGTGGGCTAGCCTGCAGACTGATCTCCCCCACCATGGTGGGCTAGCCTGCAACAGACTGATCTCCCCCCACCATGGTGGGCTAGCCTGCAGCAGACTGATCTCCCCCACCATGGTGGGCTAGCCTGCAGCAGACTGATCTCCCCCCACCATGGTGGGCTAGCCTGCAGCAGACTGATCTCCCCCCCCCCCACCATGGTGGGCTAGCCTGCAGCGGACTGATCTCCCCCCACCATGGTGGGCTAGCCTGCAGCAGACTGATCTCCCCCACCATGGTGGGCTAGCCTGCAGAGGACTGATCTCCCCCCACCATGGTGGGCTAGCCTGCAGCAGACTGATCTCCCCCACCATGGTGGGCTAGCCTGCAGCAGACTGATCTCCCCCCACCATGGTGGGCTAGCCTGCAGCGGACTGATCTCCCCCACCATGGTGGGCTAGCCTGCAGCAGACTGATCTCCCCCACCATGATGGGCTAGCCTGCAGCAGACTGATCTCCCCCCCCCCACCATGGTGGGCTAGCCTGCAGCGGACTGATCTCCCCCCACCATGGTGGGCTAGCCTGCAGCAGACTGATCTCCCCCCACCATGGTGCCCAGAGTGGCTCTCACTGGATTGTATTGAACTGCATAAAACAAGGAAATAAAAAAATTAAAAAAACAAACGACGGCATAGGGTTCACCAGGCATAGGGTTCACCAGGCATAGGGTTCACCAGGCATAGGGTTCACCAGGCATAGGGTTCACCAGGCATAGGGTTCACCAGGCATAGGGTTCACCAGGCATAGGGTTCACCAGGCATAGGGTTCACCAGGCATAGGGTTCACCAGGGGAGGTCAGGTAATGTAGATAATTTCACTAACATGTGATCATGTGACACATCTTGAGTCTTGACATAACACAATTGATTTAGTAAGTTAAACAATGATAATAACGTAGCTAGTTAAATTACATCACATCAATCAAAACAGGACTACAGATTGAAGCTGGTAACGGCAGCTAACAGCGGGGCTACGTTACTTTGCTTAGTAATGTTAGCTTATCTGGCATGGAGATCAAGCCTTCCAATTTGTATGACAACTACAAATATACTTAGAATAACGTATATAATAATATATTACAAGGAGAATATAAAAGGGTCATTGGTGAGAGTGTAATCAGTCTTGCTCAACGTGAGTTTGTTTACCAGTAAGATGGTGGAATGACGTAAAAGCCAGCTGTATTCAGATAGAGTTCTCTAGGGGGCAGATTCCTTGTTAGAGCACGTGTCTCAGCTGCTCCTGTTGATTAAAACAGCTTCCATCCCTTCAGCTCTCTCCACTTCACTCCACCTCTCTACTTCTCTACCTCTCTCTACCTCTCTAAAGTACTTATCTACCTCTCTCTACCTCTCTAAAGTACTTATCTACCTCTCTCTACCTCTCTAAAGTACTTCTCTACATCTCTCTACCTCTCTAAAGTACTTCTCTACCTCTCTAAAGTACTTCTCTACCTCTCTCTACCTCTCTAAAGTACTTATCTACCTCTCTAAAGTACTTCTCTACCTCTCTCTACCTCTCTAAAGTACTTCTCTACTTCTCTCTACCTCTCTAAAGTACTTCTCTACCTCTCTCTACCTCTCTAAAGTACTTCTCTACCTCTCTCTACCTCTCTCTACCTCTCTCTACCTCTCTACCTCTCTCTACCTCTCTACCTCTCTCTACCTCTCTACCTCTCTCTACCTCTCTCTACCTCTCTACCTCCACCTCTCTACCTCTCTCTACCTCTCTCTCTCTCTCTACCTCTCTACCTCTCTCTACCTCTCTCCACCTCTCTCCACCTCTCTCTACCTCTCTCTACCTCTCTACCTCTCTCTACCTCTCTACCTCTCTCTACCTCTCTCTCTCTCCACCTCTCTCCACCTCTCTCTACCTCTCTCTACCTCTCTACCTCTCTCTACCTCTCTACCTCTCTCTACCTCTCTCTACCTCTCTACCTCTCTCTACCTCTCTCTACCTCTCTCTACCTCTCTACCTCTCTCTACCTCTCTCTCTCTCTCCACCTCTCTCTACCTCTCTCTACCTCTCTCTACCTCTCTCCACCTCTCTCTACCTCTCTACCTCTCTCTACCTCTCTCTACCTCTCTCCACCTCTCTCTACCTCTCTACCTCTCTACCTCTCTACCCTCTCTCTACCTCTCTACCTCTCTACCTCTCTCTACCTCTCTACCTCTCTCTACCTCTTTACCTCTCTCTACCTCTCTACCTCTCTCTACCTCTTTACCTCTCTCTACCTCTCTACCTCTCTACCTCCCTCTTCTCTCTCTACCTCTCTACCTCTCTCTTCTCTCTCTACCTCTCTCTTCTCTCTACCTCTCTCTACCTCTCTCTCTCTACCTCTCTACCTCTCTCTAACTCTCTACCTCTCTCTACCTCTCTCCACCTCTCTCCACCTCTCTCTACCTCTCTCCACCTCTCTCTACCTCTCTCTACCTCTCTACCTCTCTCTACCTCTCTCTACCTCTCTACCTCTCTCTACCTCTCTCTACCTCTCTACCTCTCTCTACCTCTCTCTACCTCTCTACCTCTCTCTTCTCTCTACCTCTCTACCTCTCTCTACCTCTCTCTACCTCTCTACCTCTCTACCTCTCTACCTCTCTATCTCTCTCTACCTCTCTACCTCTACCTCTCTACCTCTCTACCTCTCTCTCTCTCTCTACCTCTCTACCTCTCTCTACCTCTCCTCATCTCTCTACCTCTCTACCTCTCTCTACCTCTCTCTACCTCCACCTCTCTACCTCTCTCTACCTCTCCTCATCTCTCTACCTCTCTACCTCTCTCTACCTCTCTCTACCTCTCTCCACCTCTCTACCTCTCTCTACCTCTCTCTACCTCCACCTCGCTACCTCTCTCTACCTCTCTACCTCTCTCCACCTCTCCTCATCTCTCTCCCTCTCTCTACCTCTCTAACTCTCTGCCTCTCTCTACCTCTCTCTACCTCTCTCTACCTCCACCTCGCTACCTCTCTCTACTTCTCTACCTCTCTCCACCTCTCCTCATCTCTCTCCCTCTCTCTACCACTCTAACTCTCTACCTCTCTCTATCTCTCTAACTCTGCCTCTCTCCACCTCTCCTCATCTCTCTCCCTCTCTCTACCTCTCTAACTCTCTGCCTCTCTCCACCTCCCTCTACCTCTCCACCTCTCTACCTCCCTCCACCTCTCTACCTCTGTACGTCTCTCTCCCTCTCTACCTCTCTCCACCTCCTTCCTCTCTCTACCTCCTTCCTTCTCTCTACCTCCTTCCTTCTCTCTCCACCAAAGAACTTGACACCACAGGTCAAAGCCTTTGTTTCCTGGACTTACTTAGCTGTTGTTTCCACCCTGGCTCATGCAGTGCAGGCAACGATGGTTCTGGGGCGGGGCTGCGTCTCGTCTGTGTCATCGCTGTCACCGGGGCGGAGCTCCCTCTGACACCTCGGCATGCTGCGCCTCGCTGGTCTGTCAGTCAGCCTCTCTGCTGTTGGCACGGTGACTCTCGTCTGCCTGTAGACCTGTCACCCTACACACTCTCTCTTAATCTCTCTCTCTCTCTCCCTCTCTCTCTCTCTCTCTCTCTCCCTCTCTCTCTCTCTCTCTCTCCCTCTCTCTCTCTCTCTCTCTCTCTCTCTCTCTCTCTCGCTCTCAGTTCAGTTCAGTTCAATTCAATTGGTTTTATTGGCATGATGTAACACTACATGATGTAACACTCCATGTTGCCAAAGCAAGCGTTTTGACATTGAAAAGCAACATTAATTAGAAACACAGGCTACTACAAGACAAGACAAATTATCAGTTGTCGATATAGCAACAACAGCAAGAAAAAAAATAAAATAAATACAGGAGAAATGATGTTGTCAGATATAAATACAATGATGTGTGTCAGGTGACTGTTACTCACAGTCCCTCAGGCAGACAGCAACGTACTGTAGACTGCTGCTACTGTAACTGACTTCTCTTTGAGTCCTGCCCTAGTAGGATAGACTTCTCTTTGAGTCCTGCCCTAGTAGGATAGACTTCTCTTTGAGTCCTGCCCTAGTAGGATAGACTTCTCTTTGAGTCCTAACCTAGTAGGATAGACTTCTCTTTGAGTCCTAACCTAGTAGGATAGACTTCTCTTTGAGTCCTAACCTAGTAGGATAGACTTCTCTTTGAGTCCTAACCTAGTAGGATAGACTTCTCTTTGAGTCCTGCCCTAGTAGGATAGACTTCTCTTTGAGTCCTGCCCTAGTAGGATAGACTTCTCTTTGAGTCCTGCCCTAGTAGGATAGACTTCTCTTTGAGTCCTGCCCTAGTAGGATAGACTTCTCTTTGAGTCCTGCCCTAGTAGGATAGACTTCTCTTTCCTCTCCTCTCTCCTAGTAGGATAGGCAGTTATTCCTCATCTAATAGGTTAAGAAAACCGTTTGTTATGGATTCAAATGGTTTGAATGTGTTTCTCTAATACAGTGGTCCCCAAACTAAGGCCCGCCTCCACATTTGGCCCCCTGAACAATACCAGAGACGCATTATGATTTTTTTTTCAGTCTGGCCACGCGAATCCTAGACTAGCCCCTGTCAAATAGAAAGGAATAATGGCGAAAAGGTTCGGTAAGAGAAAGGTTGATTCAGAATGCAGGGTATTTAACCTGCAGTGGTCAAACCATTATCTTTTTGTTCAATGCAAAGAAAAGGCTGTTTGTCTCATCTGTCAAGAGGCGGTGGCGGTATTCAAAGAATACAATCTGCGCCGACACTATGAATCCCGTCACAAAGACAAGTATGATAACTTGCAAGGCCAAATGCGAGCAGACAAACTCTCAAAGCTAAAAAGTGGACTGTTAGCTCAGCAGAATACATTTGTACGCCGAGCTCAGCTGAAGCAGTCATCCGTTCGGGCAGCTTTCGGGTTGCTCAACTGATGGCAAGCAGCGGTAAACCTTTCACTGATGGAGAGTTTGTCAAGAAATGTTTGAATGCTGTCGCGGAAGAGGTGTGTCCCGAGAAGAAAGACGTCTTTAATGCCGTGAGTCTGTCGGCGAGTACAATCACCAGACGCACTGAAGACATCGGGGGTAATGTAACGCCCAGCTGCAGCAGAGGTAATGTAACGCCCAGCTGCAGCAGAAGACGAAAGAATATGACTTTTTTTCCTTAGCACTGGATGAGAGCACGGACGTGCAAGACAGCGCAGCTGCTCATTTTTATTCGTGGAGTTAGCGCAAACTTTGAGATGTGCGAGGAGCTGGCAGCCCTCCAAAGTCTCAAATGGACTACAACGGGGGAGGATATTTTCGGCAAAGTATGCCAAACCATGGAAGAGTTGGACCTAGACTGGTCAAAGCTTGCCAGCATCACGACTGACGGGGCTCCTAGTATGGTGGGCGCGTCTCGGGGTCTATAGAACCGGGAGATGGAAGAACGGGGTCTCACCGCCCCGCTACAAGCAAGCACTGTGCTGCAAAGTGTTGAAGTGGGATTCTGTCATGAAGGTTGTGGTGTCATGCATAAACTTCACCAGAGCAAAGGGACTTAAACACAGGCAGTTCCAACCATTCCTGTCTACAAGCCTACTGGAACCTACAATAGGGTTATAAGGAAGGAACACAAGAACTTTGAGAGACTGCTCATATGAGTCATTTGAGTAAGAGATTCTGCTCTGACAACTAAGCTAAACTTTTACCTGTTAAGATTGTGCACGGCACAACAGAAAGTTATGTTCAATGGACTTTTTTTCTGTGAAGAACCCAGAGAGGGTTATTTGGTTATTATTTATTTCACAAATAGTGTTATTTATTTCCTGACTTTTTCTGTGAAGATCCCAGAGAGGGTTATTTGGTTATTATTTATTTCATTAATAGTGTTATTATTTATTTCCTGACTTTTTTTTCTGTGAAGATCCCAGCAAGGGTTATTAATATTGGGTTATGTGTGGCTTTCTGGAAAACAATAAATGTTCATGTTTAGGCACCCCTGCGATCGTCACACTTTTTCTGTTTCAAACTGACCCCGGCCCCCATCAGAGAAGGGAAAGGTTATGTGGCCCTCACAGGAAAACGCTTGGGGACCCCTGCTCTAATATGCTTATACTTTTCACACCTGGTGAGGAAGTGCCGCTGTTTCAGGCTCACTGAGGGGGAAGTGACATCACAGCCTCTGCTCTGCAGGGAGACAGGGTTTCCTGTGCCTCCCTTTTCCAATAGCAAGGCTGTGCTCAGTCAGTCTGTACTCTCTCTCTCTCTCTCTCTCTCTATCTGTATCTCTCTCTCTCTCTATCTCTCTGTATCTCTCTCTCTATCTCTCTCTCTCTCTCTCTGTATCTCTCTCTCTCTCTATCTCTCTGTATCTCTCTCTTTCTCTATCTCTCTGTATCTCTCTCTCTCTCTCTCTCTCTCTCTCTCTCTGTATCTCTCTCTTACAAACACACTGTTAATCTCTCTCTTTTACACAAATGCACACACTCTTAATCTCTTTTACACAAATTTGCACTCACTCTTAATCTCTCTGTTACACAAGCAACCACACACTCTCTTAATCTCTCTCTCTTACACAAACACACTCTCTTAATCTGTCTCTCTCTTACACAAACACACACACACACTCTTTTTCTCTTAATCTCTCTGTTACACAAGCAACCACACACTCTCTTAATCTCTCTCTCTTACACAAACACACACACACACTCTTTTTCTCTTAATCTCTCTGTTACACAAGCAACCACACACTCTCTTAATCTCTCTCTTACACAAGCACACACACACTTAATCTCTCTCTTTTACACAAACATACTCTCTCTTAATCTCTCTGTTGAACAAGCAAACACAATCTTAATCTCTCTCTGTTTTACACAAACACTCTCAATCTCTCTCTCACTCACTAACACACACACATACTCACTCTCAATCTCTCTCTCACTCACTAACACACACATACTCACTCTCTCTCTCTCTCTCTCTACCACTGTGCAGCATGGTTGCGAGCTGGTCTGTACGCTACAGATTCAGGTCGTCAGTCATGGATGGTACGTGAGAGTCAGGGTTCATTACGAGGAGCAGAATGCCACGCAAGCACACCACTACTGGAACGCTTCACGAATTTGCAGGTCAAGGTCACTAACAGGCAGTCCGAAAAGTAGACGGCGAAAATAGAGCTGTAAATCTGAAGACATGAGAACACACACACAACCAGCATAGATGCTTACTGCCTTTTTGTGTACAAGCTATCTGGCCGATCCATAGGTTTTAAGAAATTTGGTAAACACAAGCCTACACACACGCACTCGAGGGAGAGAGAGAAGCACGTCATCCCATCAAAGAGCCAAATAAATGGAACACAACTGGAGTGGTTTCTCTTACAATGAAAATGAAGAACCCAATAACACCCAAGAAGCCGTGCTATAAATCATGAATATTGAAGCGGCTTTGCCGTGGTACTCACCAGAGCGTACTCTTACACACACACACACTCTCAGTATCTCTCAAACCTTTAGTCACAGATTGAAGGGGGGTCTTTACCCAAATGTCAAACGCCTCTACTGGTCTTTTGTACTTCATCCTTGTCTCAGTCTGGTTCAACCCCAATGCATCAGTGTCCTGGAGGCCAGTGGGGGGAAGGCTGCCAGACTCACACAGCTGAACCGCTGAACAGCTTACGCTTAGACCTGCTGTTTCCTATCTTCTTACTGTGTGGCGTGAAGCAGAGAAAATGTCAAAAACAACCCCAAAATGCCATTAGGATCGTCCAGTTTGAATTACTCACTTCTCTCTAGAAAAGTACCCTTCTCTTTACCTGCCTGCAGTGACTAGGGCTGTGCAATAAAATCCATATAGCAATACCCGTACGTACATAATACATGTAGACATACAGACACACACACTTGTGAAAATATGTACACTCACACACACACACACTTCCACCTCTACAGAGTTCTCAGCCACCTACACGCTCCGGCCAAGTTCTTTTCAAGCCAAATGGCAGCATGTCAACTCTCACCGCTGTGTGGTGCTTGTACAGGGATACAGGGTGTTAGTGCTAACCAGCAGTCCTTTAGCCTCCAGCTCCACCACTTGGCACGTACAGCAGCACTAGTCTGCCTCCTCAGCAGTCCCTGGCTGACCAGCCTCCAGCATCACTGGCAGACCCACGTCTGTCACACACACGGGCCTGCCGGGCACCAACAGGGACATCTGCCTGTCATTCAGTGATGATGATAGTGACCGCGCCGCAAGGCATATTCCAGCAGGACAAGCTGTTAAAATATCAGCCCCTAGTTTTTTAACAGCTTCCAAGTGCCAGATGGCCAGATGGGCCAGGTGTGAACTGGAGAACATCCGCCTCTGTGTTATTTGGTTGTTTTATACACTGCGCAGACAGTCAATTTAATATGGACCATACTTTTAACTTTTAACACTGCTTCTAGCTAATTGTCCAGCATATTATCCTGACTTTCAAAAGGCTATTCATTATTTCCAGGAGCAGTATTATGGGCTTTTGTCTAACATACGTATCTCAGTGAGTCTGAGAGCTGACTGTCCCTCTCCCTGCGTGACTCACCTGCTCACTCAGCGGGGGTCATTGATCCCTCTCTCCCAGGTGAAGGGTCATTGATCCCTCTCTCCCAGGTGAAGGGTCATTGATCCCTCTCTCCCAGGTGAAGGGTCATTGATCCCTCTCTCCCAGGTGAAGGGTCATTGATCCCTCTCTCCCAGGTGAAGGGTCATTGATCCCTCTCTCCCAGGTGAAGGGTCATTGATCCCTCTCTCCCAGGTGAAGGGTCATTGATCCCTCTCTCCCAGGTGAAGGGTCATTGATCCCTCTCTCCCAGGTGAAGGGTCATTGATCCCTCTCTCCCAGGTGAAGGGTCATTGATCCCTCTCTCCCAGGTGAAGGGTCATTGATCCCTCTCTCCCAGGTGAAGGGTCATTGATCCCTCTCTCCCAGGTGAAGCTCTCATAAAGGCACTTTCACAAGGAAGAGCCGTGCCATAAAAGCCTCTGCCTGCCAGACAAACAAACCTGGAGTTCATCTCTCAATCTGTGCCTTGCTCACTTCTTCTTACCTGCGGGCTCATTTTATTATTCATGTTTTATGAAATGTGTAAGTTCAGGGGTGTCCAGAAAGACAAGAGTGATGAAATGAAAGCACTGACACTGTAGTTTAAATGACCTTGGGATAACAATACCGTTTCTAGTGTCTCGATATCTCACACCCTCAGCAAGGCTCTCTGGCTGTCATTCACTAGGTGCTAGACTGTACTAGAATAGGACTGGACTAGAATAGGACTCTTTGAACTTGTGATTTGAAAAATTAGTTATACCGCAAAGCTGTCAGGCGCACACACACACACACACACACACACACACACTGACAGTAACAACTGGAAGACACGCTGCGCATCAGGGAAATGACATTATCAGCCCTCAGTGACGCTCTGCCAAGCTACCATTGTACGCTATTTATGGCATCAGTCATTTCTATGGAAAGTTGTGTCAGGCTTAGCAGCTCAATGTGGTGCTGAATGCTCTCATGCGTTTGAGCTGGAACATTTAGCTATTGTCTCACCGACCAAGGACATTAGAACTTCATGCTATTCACAACACAATAGAGGTAGCATATTGAGCACATCTTACAGCATCTTAACTGCTGGAGGAGACGTGAGATGAGCTCTCTTCAGCCAGGAAAGGGCTCATCTGTTTGGAAGGAAGTTCACCTCAGTGCTGCCACCATGACAATGTGCTGTTGTCCAGTATATGACCGTGCCGCTGAAGGAGATTCAGTCATGACATCTCTGGTAGAGTTGTGTTGAGTTGTGTGCAGAGCGGTGTTGCTGGTTCTTAGTGGGTGTGGTCTCCCCCCAGGTTCCCTCCTGTCAGTGAGCTGGCACCGCTGGGCACGTCTGTCGGGACGATCGTGGCGGCCGCCGTCAACCAGACCATCTTCTACTCCATCGTGGGAGGGAACGAGCGAGGTAAGCATCTCAGTCCCTACTCTAGCCTCTACTCTAGCCTCTACCTCTACTCTAGCCTCTACTCTAGCCTCTACCTCTACTCTAGCCTCTACTCTAGCCTCTACCTCTACTCTAGCCTCTACTCTAGCCTCTACCTCTACTCTAGCCTCTATTCTAGCCTCTACCTCTACTCTAGCCTCTACTCTAGCCTCTACCTCTACTCTAGCCTCTACTCTAGCCTCTACCTCTACTCTAGCCTCTACTCTACCTCTACTCTATCCTCTACCTCTACTCTAGCCTCTATTCTAGCCTCTACCTCTACTCTAGCCTCTACTCTAGCCTCTACTCTACCTCTACTCTAGCCTCTACTCTAGCCTCTACCTCTACTCTAGCCTCTATTCTAGCCTCTACCTCTACTCTAGCCTCTACTCTAGCCTCTACTCTACCTCTACTCTAGCCTCTACTCTAGCCTCTACCTCTACTCTAGCCTCTATTCTAGCCTCTACCTCTACTCTAGCCTCTACTCTACCTCTACTCTAGCCTCTACTCTAGCCTCTATTCTAGCCTCTACTCTGCCTCTACTCTAGCCTCTACTCTAGCCTCTACTCTAGCCTCTACCTCTACTCTAGCCTCTATTCTACCTCTACTCTAGCCTCTGCTCTAGCCTCTACTCTACCTCTACTCTAGCCTTTGCTCTAGCCTCTACTCTACATCTACTCTACCTCTACTCTACCTCTACTCTAGCCTCTACTCTATCCTCTACCTCTACTCTAGCCTCTGCTCTAGCCTCTACTCTAGCCTCTACTCTAGCCTCTGCTCTAGCCTCTACTCTACCTCTACTCTAGCCTCTGCTCTAGCCTCTACTCTACCTCTACTCTAGCCTCTGCTCTACCTCTACTCTATCTCTACTCTTCCTCTACTCTAGCCTCTACTCTAGCCTCTGCTCTAGCCTCTACTCTACCT
Source organism: Borostomias antarcticus (assembly GCF_949987555.1). Classification (NCBI taxonomy): domain Eukaryota; kingdom Metazoa; phylum Chordata; class Actinopteri; order Stomiiformes; family Stomiidae; genus Borostomias; species Borostomias antarcticus. The sequence goes on from NC_140258.1 coordinate 1,063,905, forward strand.
CTACTCTAGCCTCTGCTCTAGCCTCTACTCTACCTCTACTCTATCTCTACTCTAGCCTCTACTCTAGCCTCTACTCTAGCCTCTTTTCTAGCCTCTACTCTATCCTCTACCTCTACTCTAGCCTCTACTCTAGCCTCTACCTCTACTCTAGCCTCTGCTCTAGCCTCTACTCTACCTCTACTCTAGCCTCAAATTCAAATGGATTTATTGGCATGACGTGACACTGTACATTTTGCCAAAGCAAGAATTTGGACATTGAAAAGCCACATTTATTAGATTACTATGGCAACGAAACCTCCCATTCCCAAACAGCCAGGACATTTTCAAATAGTCGTTCATTGAGGCTCCCGCAAAAAGAAGTTTGGGCCCATTAAACCACGAGGCCTTTTCTCTCGGCCCCAAGGTTGTCAGAGCAGACGGTTATCTGGTGGCTCTGCTGGGTGAGCTCTGAGAAACTGTAGAAAGTACAATTGCACCCTGGGTAAGCGAAAGAGTCAGTAGTTGTAGGTGGCCAGCTCTGGTCACAGACGAGGGAATGGGTGAGAGGGGGTGTCGGATGAACATGAACACTATTGATGTCTTCTCTTGAGAAGCAGCATGTGCGAGAGAGAGTGTGTGCATGCGAGCATGTGTGTGTGTGTGTGTGTATCTGTGTTGCAGTCAGTACGTTTCCGTCGAGTCACCGGACCACAGAAGCTTGGTCATATAAACAATGTAAAAGAGGTCAGGTTTCACAGTCTCGGTTTGGCAAGAGACAACATGTACCTGTTACAGATGTTGATCTACAGCCATGTAACCCTGGTTGATCCCATCAGGGACTGCTTCCAATGTCCTCCTCATAGTCTCTGTGTGTGTGTGTGTGTGTGTGTGTGTGTGTGTGTGTGTGTGTGTGTGTGTGTGTGTGTTTCCAGGTCATTTTGAAGTGAATAACCGGACAGGTGTGATCTACACGGCTAAACCTCTGGACTATGAGGACATCACCAGCTACGTGCTCAGGGTCCAGGCCGACTCCATGATGGTGGTCCTGTCCAACCTCAGAGTTCCCTCCAAATGTAAGCGCTTGTTTGTTAGTGTGTGTGTGTGTGTGTGTGTGTGGGGGGGGGGGTCTCTCTCGGTCGTCCTCGGACAAGCCCTCCATGGGGCGGCTGTGGCTCAGTGGTAGAGCGGGTCGTTCAGTGATCGAAGGGTCAGTGGTTCGAATCCCAGCTCCGACTGTCCACATGTCGAAGTGTCCTTGAGCAAGACACCTAACCCCAAATTGCTCCCAATGAGCAGGTTAGCACCTTGCATGGCAGCTACCGCCATTGGTGTGTGAATGTGTGTGTGAATGGGTGAACGAGAGGCCATTGTAAAGCGCTTTGTCCCTTAGGGGTGAGAAAAGCGCTATATAAGTGCAGTCCATTTACCATTTACCATTTACCATGGGGCACTGTACACACAAGACGAGTAAGCATGATGCTGACAGGGTAACACTTTTTTTGATAGATGGGATGTAAAGTCCAGTGTGCTGAAGGGAGAATGAGTCTGGGTGTAAAAGGGCTGACTCTACTCTAGCCTCTACCTCTACTCTAGCCTCTACCTCTACTCTAGCCTCTACTCTAGCCTCTACCTCTACTCTAGCCTCTACCTCTACTCTAGCCTCTACCTCTACTCTAGCCTCTACTCTAGCCTCTACCTCTACTCTAGCCTCTACCTCTACTCTAGCCTCTACCTCTACTCTAGACTCTACTCTGGCCTCTACTTCTACTCTAGACTCTACTCTAGCCTCTACCTCTACTCTAGCCTCTACTCTAGCCTCTACCTCTACTCTAGCCTCTACCTCTACTCTAGCCTCTACTCTAGCCTCTACCTCTACTCTAGCCTCTACCTCTACTCTAGCCTCTACCTCTACTCTAGACTCTACTCTGGCCTCTACTTCTACTCTAGACTCTACTCTAGCCTCTACTCTGGCCTCTACCTCTACGCTAGCCTCTACTCTAGCCTCAACCTCTACGCTAGCCTCTGCCTCTACTCTAGCCTCTACTCTATTTGTGGTCTTCCACAAATGTCAATAAAACTTACTACTACTACTACTACTACTTTAGTGACATAAAATATTTTGACTGCCACACACTAATTAAGCCTAAAGCCAACACAAAGGAACACACACAGACACACGCACACACAAACATACACACACACACACACGCACGCAAGCACACACAGATCAATGAACACTTTCCTTCCATGGATAGTCACTCTTCAGACCTCCCTCTTCTCTCTCTCTCATTCTCTCTCTCTCTCTCTCATTCTCTCTCTCTCTCTCAATGAAGATGCACTTAATTCACATGCAAGAGCTCATTCTGCCATTCCAACCATCCCTCTACTTAATGAACCTGTTTACACTGTGTGTGTGTGTGTGTGTGTGTGTGTGTGTGTGTGTGTGTGTGTGTGTGCGTGTGCGTATGCGTGTGTGTGTGTGTGTGTGTGTGCGTGTTAATCTTCACTGGAGCACAGTGAAGATAAACAAGAGATCCTCTGGAGAGAATAAAAGAGAGTAGAATAGAGAGAGAGAGGGGGATGGAGAGAGAGATAGAGAGAGAAATAGAGGAATGGAGAGAAAGACATAGAGAGATAGAGGGATGGAGCGAGAGACAGAGAGAGATAGAATATGGAGAGAGATAGAGAGATGGAGAGAGAGACAGAGAGAGATAGAGGGATGGAGAGAGAGACAGAGGGATGAAGAGAGAGACAGAGATAGATAGAATTTTTAATTTAAAAAAAAAAAATCAAAAATCAGGCATGTTTACCCCATTGTCCTTTTGTCACAAGTTAAAAAACCAAAGTCATACAAGTAACCTCCAACATCAAAATAAAAACCACATCAAAAAACGAGAACCAAAGAGTTCTCCCTCACGGAACAGAGGAACCCCTGCACCCCCCAGATGCGCACAAACCCCTCTATGTTCCCCGTCAGTTTATAAAAAGCAAACTCCCCCCTGAGTCCAGCTGCCAGCAGCCCCTTCAGCATCAGGACCACATCCTCTGAGCCCCCACCCCCCCCCCCCCCCTCACATCAGGACCACCTCCTCTGAGCCCCCACCCCCCCCCCCCCTCACATCAGGACCACCTCCTCTGAGCCCCCACCCCTCACACGGTTCTTCCAGGTTTTCCAAATGGCTAATTTGGCCCCGACAGAAAATTAATCAAAATATGTACATCCCTCCTGCTCACAGAATAGCGTGGGCCATAAATGAAAAGACCAAAAGAAAAATGCTCCCCCAAACCCTTAAACGAAACCTGCAGCTGACTTAACAAACTAACCAGTCAGAGACACTGAACAAAATGATGCTGCAAAGTTTCAGGCTGCGAACAAAAAGGACAGCCATCCCCCGCGCCAGGATGGAGGTGCACCACATATCTGTTGGTAGCTACGGCCCCATGTACCATCCTCCACTGGAGGTCACCTGTCCGTTTGTAAACGGGGGGGTTGTACAGGGACCGCCAACAGCCCCTTGGAGATGATCCTGTGTCCAAAAACTCAGTCCACCTCAACACCTTCAACCCTGCCAGAGAGCGTAAGTTTGAAACCTTCACACTTATGGCATTAAATGCCTTCTTCCCACCGTCTCAAAGTCCCCCAACTCTGGGATCTTCAGAGACAGCAGGGCGTTGTCCTCTTCCTGCCACTGCCCCACAGCCGGAGAGACCGCCAGAGAAGGAAGAACACACTCATATTCATCATCCCATTGGTCAGATAGAGTACGGTCTTCAGCATACGCTCTGAGGGCTTCTGGCAGGGAAGCACAGACCTCCTCCACCAGTCTGAGCAGCGGTCTGTAGGACCTGATATTCAGACCTCCTCCCCTAGCCTGAGCAGCGGTCTGTAGGACCTGATGTTCACCAGCCTGAGCAGCGGTCTGTAGGACCTGATATTCACCAGCCTGAGCAGCGGTCTGTAGGACCTGATATTCAGACCTCCTCCCCTAGCCTGAGCAGCGGTCTGTAGGACCTGATGTTCACCAGTCTGAGCAGCGGTCTGTAGGACCTGATATTCAGACCTCCTCCCCTAGCCTGAGCAGCGGTCTGTAGGACCTGATATTCACCAGTCTGAGCAGCGGTCTGTAGGACCTGATATTCACCAGTCTGAGCAGCGGTCTGTAGGACCTGATGTTCACCAGTCTGAGCAGCGGTCTGTAGGACCTGATGTTCACCAGTCTGAGCAGCGGTCTGTAGGACCTGATATTCAGCCGATCTGCAAGCTGTTGGACAGGCGTCTTCATCAGATGCCCCAGCTTGACGCACCCAGCCTCCCTCAGTCTGGCTCACCAGATGACAGCACCTGAGACATGAGCAAACAGTTCCTGAACAGGGGCTCCTCAAAGAGCCACATCCCAGGAGTCAGCACAGCTCTGAGACGAAACTCAAACATCCCAGGAGTCAGCCCCGCTCTGCGACCACAACTACAAACCTGCAACACCGATCTCAAAGGGCCACATCCCAGGAGTCAGCCCCGCTCTGCGACCACAACTACAAACCTGCAACACCGATCTCAAAGGGCCACATCCCAGGAGTCAGCCCCGCTCTGCGACCACAACTACAAACCTGCAACACCGATCTCAAAGGGCCACATACCAGGAGTCAGCCCCGCTCTGCGACGAAACTCAAACACCTGCCAGGCCTGCAGCACCGACTGGTAGAAGGGAGTGAGCCCAGTTAAGTCCACAGACTGGGGTTGGAGCAGAAACACATGTTTATCGTAGCCCAGTCGTCCAGCCCTCCTCAGCAGTACACAAGCAGTGTCCACCCAAGGCAGGTCCAAGCTGTAAAGCAGTCTCTGAGCCGTCTGTAGTCTGAAGGCTGTGATACGAGAGGCGATGTCCACCAGGCCCTGTCCTCCCTCCTGTACCAGCAGGGACAGAGTCGCTGCCCTCAGCCAGTGCTGCCCCGACCAGAAGACGTCCACCACTGCCCTCTGGATCCCCTAAACAGGCCCCGTGGTGGAGGCAGGACTGTCAGTCTGTGCCAAAGGGTCGAGGCGACCAAGTTATTAACAATCAAGCCCCTCCCCCTATAGGACAGCCGTGGTAGCAACCATTTCCACTTAGACAGTCTGGCACACACTCTCTCCATAGCCCATCCCAGTTCTTCCTCTGAAACTCCTCAGTTCCCAGAAAACCCACCAAGACCCTCAAGCCCTGCCTGCCCCAGCTGAGCTTCCCTGCCCCATCCGCCCCCCGGCCAACCAGCAACGCTGCACACTTCCCCCAGAGAGGAGGACGCTCTCCCCCAGGAGAGAGATAGAGGGATGGAGGGACAGAGAGATAGAGGGATGAAGAGAGAGACAGAGAGAGATAGAGGCATGGAGAGAGATAGAGGGATGGAGAGAGAGACAGAGAGAGAAAAAGGCATGGAGAGAGATAGAGGGATGGAGAGAGAGACAGAGAGATAGAGGGATGGAGAGAGATAGAGGGATGGAGAGAGAGACAGAGAGATAGAGGGATGGAGAGAGATAGAGGGATGGAGAGAGAGACAGAGAGATAGAGGGATGGAGAGAGAGACAGAGAGATAGAGGGATGGAGAGAGAGACAGAGAGATAGAGGGATGGAGAGAGAGACAGAGAGATAGAGGGATGGAGAGAGATAGAGGGATGGAGAGAGAGACAGAGAGATAGAGGGATGGAGAGAGAGACAGAGGTATGGAGAGAGACAGAGAGAGATAGATGGATGGAGAGAGAGACAGATAGAGGGATGGAGAGAGAGACAGAGAGATAGAGGGATGGAGAGAGAGACAGACAGATAGAGGGATGGAGAGAGAGACAGAGAGATGAGGGATGGAGAGAGAGACAGAGAGATAGAGGGATGGAGAGAGAGAGGGATGGAGAGAGAGACAGAGAGATAGAGGCATGGAGAGAGAGACAGACAGATAGAGGGATGGAGAGAGAGACAGAGAGATAGAGGGATGGAGAGAGAGACAGAGAGATAGAGGGATGGAGAGAGATAGAGGGATGGAGAGAGAGACAGAGAGATAGAGGGATGGAGAGAGAGACAGAGAGATAGAGGGATGGAGAGAGAGACAGAGAGATAGAGGGATGGAGAGAGAGACAGAGAGATAGAGGGATGGAGAGAGATAGAGGGATGGAGAGAGAGACAGAGAGATAGAGGGATGGAGAGAGAGACAGAGGTATGGAGAGAGACAGAGAGAGATAGATGGATGGAGAGAGAGACAGATAGAGGGATGGAGAGAGAGAGATAGATAGATGGATGGAGAGAGAGACAGAGACAGATAGAGGGATAGAGAGAGATAGAGAGAGAAAGAGGGATGGAGAAAGATGGAGAGTTGGAGAGAGAGACAGAGACAGATAGAGGGATGGAGAGAGAGAGACAGAGAGAGATAGAGGGATGAAGAGAGGTGGAGAATTGGAGAGAGACAGAGAGAGAGATAGATGGATGGAGAGAGAGAGATAGAGGGATGGAGAGAGAGAAAGAGGGAGGAAGAGACGGTAGTGTGCATTCTGCAGCCCTCCCTCAGGATTCTCTGGGTCAGACTGGTCATTTGATGAGCCGTGTTGTTGTTGTTGTTTGTCCCGTTCCCATGGCGCCTCCTCATCTCTGCACGACATGACTATACATTGTGTACGCCTGGCGCAGGAGACGGTGCATATCTTTCACCTGAACTGCAAGTGTGGGTTTGGTTGCTCTGGGTTTGCGCACGGTAGAGGTGAGCTAGAGGCCCAGCAGCCATGACACTCGTCACCACATCTTCATCTAGAGGACGTCTGGGACAGGGCTGCCAGGTGACTTGTACACTTCAGTTTTTTAAGTGTCACTGAGAGTAAAAACACTTAGGTTAAAAACAGCAGCACACCTGGATGTGAAAACTGCAGATATTGATTGTCCCGACGTATACTGTATATATATATATACCACTGTTCCAATGAACAACATCTAGCTTCTCATCCCAGAGGTCTCTCACTCCTAACATTACTCCCGCTTCCACTGGATTGGTAGGTAGTTAAATAACGTTAGCTACAGTAGTTCATTAAATAACAATATAAATAGTTATGGGACGACCCGCAGGGCAACCACAACGCTTTCCATTCGGGGGACGGGAGGGGGCAACCACGGCAACCATATCCCCTCCCCCTTCCCTCACGGACATGACTGCAGTCTAACGTTTGTCATACAGTCCAATACAAATACAACATAATCGCCCTTCACTACTTATAATAATGCTATGATCAGAATGGTGTTACTGTCAGCCAGTGAAGCAGGTGAGATTAACCTGATACAGTTTTCTGGTAGGTAAAAACTCCACATGCACCAGGGAATGAACCACAATTCACATCCAAGTGTAAAATCTATAGAGCTAAATGACATCAATAGAGAATGTGTTTGTTTCCAGTCTTCTCCAGGCTCGGTTTCATCAAGTCTTGTGTCGTCACAGTTAAATAAAACCGTCTCGCTTCCCAGACAACACTAATTACATCAATACAGAGCCTGTTGGTTTCCAATCACTCTTTACATTGCAGTCATGAGCTAGGTAAAACTTGTACACATGCACACACACACACACACACACACACACACACACACACACACACACACACACACACACACACACGAACGAACAAATGCACACAACTAGGTACAGTTAAGAACAACAGGCATGGGTCAGCAACCGTAAGTGATTCTCTGATATATATATATATATATATATATATATATATATATATATATATACGTGTGTGTGTGTGTGTGTGTGGAAAAATGGGGGATTAATTCTATTCTAATCTCTCATTCTCTCTCGCTCTCTCTCTCTCTTTATAATACAGTGTATATTAGTGTAACTGTTTTCCAGCGGACAGTCTGGTGTCGTCAGTCAGATGAACAGTATTGTGAGTGTGTCTCTGTTTCCCAGCCAACACAGCCAAGGTGTTCATCGTGCTGCAGGATGAGAACGACCACCCTCCCGTCTTCACCAGGAAGCTGTACATCGGGGGCGTGGCCGAAGACACCAAGATGTTCACCACTGTGCTGAAGATAGTGGTGAGAGTTTGACACACACACACACACACACACACACACACACACACACACATGCTCACACGCTCTCACACACACTCACCCACAAACACACACCTACACACACACACATGCTCTCTCTCTCTCACTCACACACACATACACACACACACACACACACACACACACACACACACACACACAGAATGCATAATATTATGCAAACACAGAGGTGGTGGGGGTGCCTACTGTCTGTGTGAACACACCCTCCTCCTGACCGCACAGTTCTGCTCTGTTCTCTACCGTCATGGTGGCCCAATCCGTCACATCCCATCTCTCTGAGGAATAGTGACAACAGTGGCCTTCCTGTCTGGCTTCTCTCTCTCCCTCCCTCAACTTTATTTTGACAGCAAAATTACATTGCAAACACAGTCCAGTGGAAGACTGATATATATGGCTGATACAGTATTACCAAAATGAGAACACAAGGAGATTTTATTTAAGAAAATTGTGCAAAATATTGAGAATTGTGTGTAGTGTTTTGACAAAAGGGTGGTTTAGAATTTAAATCTGAGTGTAAAGCATGAACCATGTACTGTATGTAGTTCAGTAGAGTTGATTTAGGGAGTTGGTACAAGAGTTCCAGGTTGTGTAGTGTAATGGATTTTAACTGATCTAGTCAAAAAGGATTTTCCAAGATTCGCTCAAACAGGTTAAGTCTGGTTTATTTAGAAAACAATACGAGCGCAAGGACTTCCGGACAACTCACATGAGTGGTTCATCCAAAGAAGTGCTGCCTCCTGGTTCAAGCGAAACACAGGTATGGCGCTTCCAGGATGTGATTGGCTAACCCATTGTACGTCATATTAAATGGCAGGGGTCATCAACAGTGGTCGAGAATACAGACACGTGACATGAGAAAAGGCGGTAATTTCTTGAAGGGACAAAGAGACAAAGGATGGTTATGCTGGAGTAGACAACGTTTAGGTGTGTTGACCTCCTGGAGGTCATCCTGTCATTAATTAGGTTAGCACAGCTATGTGAAAGGTTGAGGGAGGTGGTGAATTACAAAAGGAGGTGATGAAACTACAATTTCTATGACAGTAGATTGTGTCTTAAGTTCCAGTGTTAGGGAAGATGGGATGTAACCTACCTAACCAAAAAGACTAGTGGAGTGGTATTCTTCTAAACCTAACTAACCTAAAAGATACATACAATGTGGAGGCATCATCAAGATCATTAAAAACTAACAGTCATGAGAAGTAACCGTTTGCGCCGCATGTTGAGCGGAGAGCAGCAACGACAGTGGCGGCGCAGTTTTAGAGGTCTGTTCGGACTCCAGACCGCCTCCTTGTTCCATGTAGCACAATAGCCACCAGGAGGCGTCGTTGAGCAACAAACTCAATTCACTGGCAGTAACTCTGTGACTAGTTAACTGGTTGGCTATATTATTTGTATTATATTGTGTATATTGTACATCGTATTGTATAATGTGTAGCTGACATACTGTAGTCAATAAGCAAGACGAAGGCAACACATTATTGAAGCGGCTACTGGGACTTAGGAGATCGACAAGAACCAGAGTTACTGTAGCAAAACACTTCCTCTTTTTTGCTGTCACTTTTAAGGAAGCGTAGCAGAGATGGTTTGTAGACCCGATCGATTGAAATGTAGCTAAATGTATTGTACTGTAGTGTTACCCATAGTGAACTACATACACTGTAGGGAATGATTTAACAGTTTTCGGACACTGGAACGTCATTGCGTCGGATATTCATGGACGCAACCAAGCAGATGCGCCCAAAATCATGTAACAACCCGATCACTGATGGGAGCAGGTTGAAATATCAGGTAGTATTCAGGTTCCATGTTTAGTTGAATGATAAATCCCATATAAATGGTTAGAATTCTAATGATGTGCAAGTGTGATTTTGTCAACTTTAGTGCTGTCTGCAGGCTGTGAAGCTGCACGATAAGACCGTGATAGCCAGTTAGCTCACGACAGCAGCTTCCATAATATCTGTTTCTCGCGCAGGAACGGAGACGAACTCAAACTCGCAGCAAAACAGATATCAATTATCGTAACGTGTTTGACTGAGATGTGAATGGGACATCAGGAATCGGACGCAAAACTACAGTAGCAATAGCCAATCGCCTACAGCTGTGTCAAACTCAGCTGCTTAAACAGGTGAAGCACATTAACTTACTTATGATCATATACAATGGTTCATTCAAAAACATGTTCAACTCTCAATTTCAAAGACAAGAAACTCACCCAGGTGTTAGTTGGCGTTCTGACATATAATTCGCCATAAAGTAAGATTCTAGTTCATCTGGAAAGGCTTTTTTAAATATTTAGCATAGAACTATTTAGTCGCAGCACATACGTGGGTAAACTTCGGCAAACTAGGTAGCCTAGCAACATAAACAATAACAATAGCTACCGTAAGTAGTTCCGCTTCCTGAATCACCTCTGCGGATTGATCTACACATCTACAACGGTCGCTTCAATACAAGTAAATGGATTTCATAAAACGATTTAAAAAAAACTACAGGATTCATACTTTACAGTGAATTTGATGTCAGAACACCAACCGACACCAATTACCCCCTCTGTGAGCTTCTTGTCTTTGAAATCGAGAGTTTAACATGTTTTTGAAAGATTTTTCAAGGTGCCCACCCACATCCATTGTATGACCAAAACGGTGGTAGAGCAATTATCAGACTTTCTCAAAAGTGCTAGTTTTGTCAACGTTTTGATCTGAACCATTGTATATGATCATAAGTAACCTTAAAACAGGGCTAAACATGCATTTTCCCTTTACTACTCCTTTAAGATAGGATTTACAGTATTCATTAACAATGGTTATGGTTAGCCATATAGCTTGTGACAGCCCTGAAAATGACTTTGAAGGGCATTCCAAATTAACGTTATTTTGACACTCTACTATATGCCCTTAACAGTGCTCACTACGAAGGGAAAACGTAGGGTGTAGGGCTTAGGGATGAGCGCTCAGTTTGAAATACAGCCCAAATACAGCCCTTCTTAGAAATACAGCCCAAATACAGCCCTTCTTAGAAATACAGCCCAAATATAGCCCTTCTTAGAAATACAGCCCAAATATAGCCCTTCTTAGAAATACAGCCCAAATACAGCCCTTCTTAGTCCCGTTGTCGCATCCCGCTCGCTCATGCCAGACAACATTTGCCGGTTTTGAAGCCTCGGCGCTACCATTAAATAACTTAGACGCGTGAAATTAGTTTTCAGAGGTAGTCTTCTTCTGTGGCGGTGCTTTGAAGCTTCAGTGTGCACGAGTGTGCATGTTGATGACTTCTCTATCATACATGCAAAACTGGAAAAATACAAACAGCTGGCGTGAGGTGATAATAGAGCAGAGAACAGCAGCACCAACGGTGACACCAGCATGTCTCATTTTCTTAATTACAAGCTGTAATTAACAAACACGAAACCAAACACATCAGTGACCAAGTAGACACCTACGCCTTGATGCTAAATGTATGCTTCAATATATATTGAGGAAGTTATTTGAATAGTTTCTAGTTTTAAGCACATTGGCTCTCATGGAAATGGCATAGTACACATGTGCAATAGGCGTGCGTTAGTATAGCAACCAATGCAGATAGGTCAACAATGTCTGAATACAATTTTCTCTCTCTCTCTCTTGCTCTCTCTTTATCTATCTACTATTTCTCTCTCTCTCTATCTATATCTCTCCATGTCTCTACCTATCACTCTTTTTCTATCACTCTCGATTTCTCTCATTCTCTCTCTCTCTCTCTCTCTCTCTCTCTCACACACACACACACTCTCTCTCTCTTTCTATCTCCTTTCTTAGTCTCTCTCTGTGGCTGTGTTTAGCAATTTGAGGGGTTTCCGGAAGGATTGGTGACTTGAGTGTTTTACTGTGTGTCTTACTGTTAACGTCACAGCAGCGCTGCTGCTCTTTCTAAAGATGAGAATTAAGACTAGAATTAGTGTGAAGTGGCTTGAATGACAAGTCGACAAGTCTCCTGGCGGTGTGTCAATCATCTCTACCCCTGAGCTAACACCCGTCATCCTGTTAGTGCTTTCACAGTCTTTCTCCACCATGGAGACCCAGATTATATCACGGTCACAGAATGAACAGGAATGAGTTTGAGATCGTTTTTTTCTGGATTTAAAGCAAGTGGCTCAGATTAGCCGAATGCATAGATTAGCCTAATCATCTGTAAATCCCTCTTTACATAGTTTGGAAGAGAATATGAGAAAGTAGACAGGAGGAAATTGTTGCACCGTGGCTCTGGAAGTGCTGTCTCCTTGTGGTGGCCCTCTGCTGCCTCAGAAACCATGTTCTCTCTGCTGTAATCTGCTACCTCAGAAACCATGTTCTCTCTGCTGTAATCTGCTGCCTCAGAAACCATGTTCTCTCTGCTGTAATCTGCTACCTCAGAAACCATGTTCTCTCTGCTGTAATCTGCTACCTCAGAAACCATGTTCTCTCTGCTGTAATCTGCTGCCTCAGAAACCATGTTCTCTCTGCTGTAATCTGCTGCCTCAGAAACCATGTTCTCTCTGCTGTAATCTGCTGCCTCAGAAACCATGTTCTCTCTGCTGTAATCTGCTACCTCAGAAACCATGTTCTCTCTGCTGCTATCTGCTACCTCAGAAACCATGTTCTCTCTGCTGTAATCTGCTGCCTCAGAAACCATGTTCTCTCTGCTGTAATCTGCTACCTCAGAAACCATGTTCCTGCTGTAATCTGCTACCTCAGAAACCATGTTCCTGCTGTAATCTGCTACCTCAGAAACCATGTTCTCTCTGCTGTAATCTGCTGCCTCAGAAACCATGTTCTCTCTGCTGTAATCTGCTGCCTCAGAAACCATGTTCTCTCTGCTGCTATCTGCTACCTCAGAAACCATGTTCCTGCTGTAATCTGCTGCCTCAGAAACCATGTTCCTGCTGTAATCTGCTACCTCAGAAACCATGTTCTCTCTGCTGTAATCTGCTGCCTCAGAAACCATGTTCTCTCTGCTGTAATCTGCTACCTCAGAAACCATGTTCTCTCTGCTGTAATCTGCTACCTCAGAAACCATGTTCCTGCTGTAATCTGCTACCTCAGAAACCATGTTCCTGCTGTAATCTGCTACCTCAGAAACCATGTCCCGGAGGAGGGAGGACTTGAGCATTCCTCACGTGACAGGGAGGCACATGCAATTGAAGTATACACAGACTTTTCAGTTTCTTAATGACTTTGAGATTGTTTCAGCCCTTTTAAATTGTTTCACAATGAAACGTGCTTTATAAATAAACAAAAATGAAATATTATTATGATTTTTAGACTTCTTTTAAGTGTTTCCATGATGAAAGATGGTTTGAAAGGGTGAAAAGAGTCTTTGTTTAAGCTTGTTTCCATGACAATGCACCTGCTGTTGTTGATGAATGGTTGTTGAAGGCGATCACACCTTGAAGACTAGAGGTTTCCTGTCCATCATTGCCTACCCTGGCACAACACTAAATAAATGATTTAAATGTCATGTAATTGGTGCTGGATGGCGTGTGTCAAAAGTGGACCTGGGTCAAAATGCTATTTGAAATATTACTAATCTGTGCTTGATTTGTCTTGTCTGGCACAATAGAACCGATGGGATGTGCCAGAAATGCAAACACCTAGACACAAGCAAATGCTAAAGGAACTGAAAGGATTCCAGATCTTTTCACCCAGGCTTGGTGTGTAGCTGTGAGGACAGAGAGCACGCGTCTTTCTCACTCTCTGTAATGGATGTGCCAGGGACATTGTCTGCCCCCCCCCCCCCCCCCCCCCCCACCACAAGTCTGCCCCCCGCCGCCGATGCCTGGAGAAAAAGAGACATCACACCTATAAATCAGTGTCCCAGCAGACAGGCCCGGGGATTGATGGCAGTTTGTGAGTGCAGAGGCCAAAGTCAATGTCTCCATGTCTCATGCGTGCATCCCGTCTTATCACAGACACACAGGTTCTCCCTCTGCCGGTGGACGGAGGTTCTCCCTCTGCCGGTGGACAGAGGTTCTCCCTCTGCCGGTGGACAGAGGTTCTCCCTCTGCCGGTGGACAGAGGTTCTCCCTCTGCCGGTGGACGGAGGTTCTCCCTCTGCCGGTGGACGGAGGTTCTCCCTCTGCCGGTGGACGGAGGTTCTCCCTCTGCCGGTGGACGGAGGTTCTCCTTCTGCCGGTGGACGGAGGTTCTCCCTCTGCCGGTGGACGGAGGTTCTCCCTCTGCCGGTGGACAGAGGTTCTCCCTCTGCCGGTGGACAGAGGTTCTCCCTCTGCTGGTGGACGGAGGTTCTCCCTCTGTCGGTGGACGGAGGACATTACAGACGTCTACTCTTCCAGGAGTGGTGAGGGTTGGGGCGGGGTAGTTATCATGGTTAACACCTGTTTTTCCTTGGCTGGGTATTTTGTGTGTGTGTGTGTGTGTGTGTGTGTGTGTGTAGCGCCAGGCTACAGATGCATGGGGAACCGTCTATATTCTCAACGTTGTGTTGTAGAACATGAGAAGAGTTGAGCAGAACACTTAAAAGGTTCTTCAGATGCTGTTGGTCCTATTCACTCCCCAGTTCCATCTTACCTTCATCCAGTTCCCCGGTTCCATCCTACCTTTATCCAAGTTCCACACTTCCATCAAAGTTCCACGGTTCCATCATACCTTTATCCAGGTTCCAGTGTATGTGTTTGAATACCACCACGTTCTTGGAGCCTGCCATGTCCAGATAGGGGAAGATGAGGAGTAGATTAGAAAATCTGAACTCAGGACAGAAAGGAGTTGATTGCAGCCATTAGCTTTCATTAGTTCGTTCTCAGCCTCTCTACAGTATGCCTTCTCCTCCACAGAGAAACCTTATTATGTTTTATCATTAGCAGCACTCCTGATCTTTTTTAAAGCAATACATCGCGATATTTGGACCTTTACAAACATGTCTGGTGCTAATTCTCCAATTAGATTTACTAAAAGTAAGCTGAATCGTCCAGTCTACTCAGAAAGATAATACATTGACATTTATTACCTTTTAAAACTCGCGCACCCGGGACGCAGCATTCAGTCGAGGTGTGCATGCGCAACGTTGTGCTTAAACAACACAGTAGTAGCTAACTATTCCGGCGTCTATCGATATCATGAATTTTTTAGCTCAATGATATCATGGCGGAGGAAGCCAGAAAAAGAAAAAGACAATCTGATAACGTTACGACAGTATGACAGTGCACTTACTCGCAGAACCTGTGGGGGCGCAGTTGAGAAAACGCAATGTATTTCTTTAAAGTCTAAAATTAAGACTAGAATTCGTGTGAAGTAGTGTCAATGCCTGCGGCCAGTCTCCTGTGGCTGAGCCATCATCTGAAGAATAATGACAGGACCTCGAAGGGCCTTTAATCCCCCACACGACAGTGACACATGAGTGGTGAGCACACAAGACACACACATGAGTGGTGAGCACACAAGACACACACATGAGTGGTGAGCACACAAGACACACACATGAGTGGTGAGCACACAAGACACACACATGAGTGGTGAGCACACAAGACACACACGAGTGGTGAGCACACAAGACACACACATGAGTGGTGAGCACACAAGACACACACGAGTGGTGAGCACACAAGACACACACATGAGTGGTGAGCACACAAGACACACACACGAGTGGTGAGCACACAAGACACACACATGAGTGGTGAGCACACAAGACACACACGAGTGGTGAGCACACAAGACACACACATGAGTGGTGAGCACACAAGACACACACACGAGTGGTGAGCACACAAGACACACACATGAGTGGTGAGCACACAAGACACACACATGAGTGGTGAGCACACAAGACACACACGAGTGGTGAGCACACAAGACACACACATGCAACTTCGGGGTCGCTGGTGGAATTTGTACTCTGCATTTTCCCATCCAAGCTGTCCTCCTCCAGGGGTAGTCAGGAGCAGTGGGCAGCCTGGGGCAGTCAGGAGCAGTGGGCAGCCTGGTCAGTGTCGTCCTCCAGGGGTAGTCAGGAGCAGTGGGCAGCCTGGTCAGTGTCGTCCTCCAGGGGTAGTCAGGAGCAGTGGGCAGCCTGGTCAGTGTCCTCCTCCAGGGGCAGTCAGGAGCAGTGGGCAGCCTGGTCAGTGTCCTCCTCCAGGAGCAGCCAGGAGCAGTGGGCAGCCTGGTCAGTGTCCTCCTCCAGGGGCAGTCAGGAGCAGTGGGCAGCCTCGTCAGTGTCCTCCTCCAGGGGCAGTCAGGAGCAGTGGGCAGCCTGGTCAGTGTCCTCCTCCAGGGGAGTCAGGAGCAGTGGGCAGCCTGGTCAGTGTCCTCCTCCAGGGGCAGTGGGCAGCCTGGTCAGTGTCCTCCTCCAGGGGCAGCCAGGAGCAGTGGGCAGCCTGGTCAGTGTCCTCCTCCAGGAGCAGTGGGCAGCCTGGTCAGTGTCCTCCTCCAGGGGCAGTCAGGAGCAGTGGGCAGCCATCATTCATGGCGCCCAGGGACCAAGTCCAGGTGTTCAGTCCAGGTTCTGGTCAGGGACCGGACTGAAGAGCATCTGTTCTTCTGTATGTTTTTCGTATTGGGTTTTTGGGTGGAAACCCTTGCGAACACGGGGAGAACAACTTAGAACCCATTAGATTTTGGAGTGGATGCGAATCACGGGGTGGATCGACAAGCCGCTCAAACATGGTCAGCCATTCACCTCCTCATTTTTTGGACTTGGCTCAGGAGTTAAACCTTCCCCATTCAATGTTAACAGAAGGAATTGAATGGTTTGAGAGGGAGAAAATAATATTAGCTTATTTGTTTAAGCTTGTTCCCATGACAATGCACCTGCTGTTGTTGATGAATGGTTGATGAAGGCCTCTGATCACACCTCTTCACTAGAGGTTTCTACGTTGCGTAGAATCCACGTAACTAAGTTAGCTTAGCTAAGTAAGTACGAAAATATA
Source organism: Borostomias antarcticus (assembly GCF_949987555.1). NCBI lineage: Eukaryota > Metazoa > Chordata > Actinopteri > Stomiiformes > Stomiidae > Borostomias > Borostomias antarcticus. Next base: position 1,080,867 of record NC_140258.1, read on the forward strand.
CGCACAAAAAATCTCAGATTTATAAAACGCTGCGTATCACAACCCATATTCACTCAGGCACGCCTACGCCAGCTGCCCTTTATAAATCACAATCAACACTTAACATGGCGCACGTGAACGCGCGTTCTGATCACACCCCAATTAACGCCCACAATTGCCTATAAATGGTCAGTGATACGCCCCTAATACATATGCAACGACAATGGAGCCGAGTGCAAAAGGCAGAAAGAGAAAGAGACATTTTACCGATGCGAGGTGGAGGTATTGGTCAACGAGGCAGAGACGCCGCAAAAGGATCTTTTCAGAACGATGATTTCACATGTGCACAACTGATAAGAGCACCTGTTAGGCCTGAGTGGTCCCATTGAGATTATAATGAATTATCTATCATGCAGGCTATGTTGGCATTCGTTTAGTGCGGTAGGCCTTATTAGGTGGCTGCTTATATCCAAACTGATAATCATTATAAGCCTATAGTGTTGTTGCATGGGTAATGGGGTTTGGATCTATATTGCACGTAGCCTAATGCTTCACAGGGTGGCCCATGAATAAAAGTCCTAACTTATCAACGTATAAACGGGTCAATTTACAATGACATCCATAACAATGCAAACATGTAGGCCTATAGTGACTACTTAAGGCAAGTATCCCCAATTTAACTGTACGACAGATCTGAGGTTTCTTTGCAGCAGCATTGTGAGGCGGTGGGTTTGTCAGGAAGCAAAATGCACGGCAATGGAGGAATGTAATGCCTCGCTGGGCGTCTTATTGGCAAAAGCGGCGCTCCGTGGTGTTGCGCCTGGGGAGGTAGTATATCCCGAGATGGCGGTGAGGGGGCAGGCGGGGTGCGGGTTGGAGCAGGGCTGAAGAGCAGGCAAGCCGGGCGCACACACTTGGTAGGATCCTGGGGGGAACACAGAGAAAATAGGATTAGGCCGGAGCACAGAGAGACAGAGAAACATGCCCATCATATATATACAGGCTGCGATCTGCGGTTAACTTGCCAGGTGATTCTATGGGAAGATCTGGCGACGAGTGGAAGGAAAAGCGGGGTTCTTGTAGCAGCAGAGGAGGGTGATCAGTGGTGGCAGGTGTGCAGCGACCCGGCCGTGAGTTCGTTCACTCGTCAGCTCAACCGGTTACACCTGTGCGACGAAGCGCATCAAATATAGGCTATAAATACATAAATATATTAACGAATGAATAGGTGGATAATTAAACATACGAATAATTAACTAAATAAATGATTAACTGAATAAATATACTTCAACGCCGAATGCAACATTTGTTTGGTGCGGTATAGGCCTTATAGTTGTAGTCCATCGACATACGGAATCATTACTATGATTCACATTGGAGGGTTTCTTGCAGCGACCGATGTATTTATTATTCAATATGTCATGTGTGTCGCAGACTTTCCCGAGTTTCATCCCTCTGCCATCGGAGTCGCCTTTTCCCCTTTCTCCAGAAACGACCTTATCGTAGTTACGGGAGGGTCGGAGTGTGCGTAGAGTTACGCACACCTTCCGCCAACTTATCGTTAAGCTCGTTTTTTATAAATACCGAAAGTTGCGTAGAAAGTTGCTCAGCATGGGTAACGCACGCTTTTGTACTTACGCAACGTTTATAAATGAGGCCCCTGTTCATCATTGCCTACCCTTAAGACACAACGCTAAATAAATGATTTAAATGTCATGTAATTGGTGCTGGATGGAGTAGGTGTGTCAAAAGTAGACCTGGGTCAAATGCTATTTGAAATGTTCCAAATTACTAATCTGTGCTTGATTGTTCTTGTGTGTGTGTGTGTTCTTCTGTGTCTGTGTGCACGCGCCAGGCCACAGATGTAGACACAGGGAACTACAGTTCCATGGAGTACCGTCTGATCATCCCTCCCACGGCGGAGAACCTGGACCCCTTCGTAATCGAGCGCTACACGGGCTTCATCAAGTCGGCCATCATGTACCGCAACCTGCGCCGGTCATACTTCACCTTCCAGGTCATCGCCACGGACGACTATGGAGCCGGCCTGAGCAACAGTGCTGATGTGGTGGTGAGCGAGAACTGTCCTCCAAAAACGCACACACACACCTCTCTCTCTCTCTCCCTCTCTCTCTTTCTCACTTACTCTCACTCTCCCTCTACAATAACAACAACCTTTCTGTCTCAAACACCCCCTCCCCCTTTTCTTTCTTGATCTCTATCTCCCCTTCTTTCTCGTCTCTCTGTCTCTCTCCCTTGCTTTTCCCAGGTGTCAGTGGTCAACGCGTTAGACATGCAGGTGGTGGTGTCCAACGTCCCGCCCACTGTGGTGGAAGAGAATAAAGAGCAGCTCATTGGGTAAGAATACCTTCTATCAATGTTCAGGTGTGACTGGACTTCAGATGGACTTCCTGTAGCCCTTACTGAACAGCCTCTGAGGAGGAAAAAAAAAGAAGGAAAAGAAAATGTTTTCAGGTTTAAAAGCACTTCAGCCAGTTATTGACTATGTGCTCCTTTCGTCGTAGTTGTGTCTGTTATGTTTGTCCCCATGTAGTTGTGGTCATGTTATGTTTGTCCCTACATAGGTGTGGTCATGTTATTTTTGTCCCTACATAGTTGTGGTCATGTTATGTTTGTCCCTACATAGTTGTGGTCATGTTATGTTTGTCCCTACATAGTTGTGGTCATGTTATGTTTGTCCCTACATAGTTGTGGTATGGCATGTTATGTTTGTTTAGCAAATAGAAGAAAGTGCACAGCGAGAATATTGAGGGAGGTGCTGGTAGCGGGAAATAGACTAGAAAATGAAGAAATCATACTCTCAGGTCTGGATGCAAAAGAGTTTAGTCAACAACGTTTCGGCCGTAGCCTTTGTCACAGTCTTGATGGTTGTGGTCATGTTATGTTTGTCCCTCACCTAAACCTGTGGCACATACAGTTCCGGCCACAATCTCATGGTCACAGCCAGGTCTCTCTTGTGAATGAGACCTTGTGTCTCAATGAGATTTTTCCTGTATAAATAAAGGCCAAATAAAAAATGTGTTCGAGCGACACGTTGGACACAGCTAAGCATTTCATTGTACATGGTACCCATATAATGTGCATGCAGGTCCAGTTTTGAATACACCCTAATTCTGGATGGGAACTGAAGGTCTATCAGTCTACGATTGACTTCTCAGAAACTGAACGTGTGAGAGAGGGAGGCTGGCATCGTCTCAAACAACATTTCACCTACTGTGTCACTAAGTGAAGGACAGCAGAACAGAGTGGCACATATACCAGCACATATCGACCGGCGTTCACAGGCTTGTTTGTTCTGTTGTGTCCAGCAGTGCTGGGAGACATTCTCAGGCTTGGGCTTCTGGTGCTTTTAAATCCATCCGTGGGTGGTGAGCGGCTCACGCCCTCCACACCTGCAGAGTCTGTTGACTTGTGTTGTGTTGATTGGGCTATTAGAATGACTGATTGGTCAGCCAGCCAATTCGCTCGCCCGGTCTCACAGAGCTCAGGGGGTCTCTGGTGAGGAGGGCGGGCCAATCAGCTGCAGACTCCACAGACTCTGTTCCACCTGGACTGACCTATCCATTGCTTTACGTATGTACTAAGTGACTCTTCCCAGCTTTGACAACACACCCATCAATTAGTATAGCATTAATTAGAGCATAAATTACAGCATTATCCCGCCCATCCTTCTCTACTGCTCCACCTGCTTTTCAGCATGTTGTCCGTTACCAACCGGGCTGAACTCACACGCAGCACCAATGGGATGGATAATTGGCCTCCCCACACCCAACCTCGCAGAGCTACAGTCAATAATAAGGCCATGGCACACATCGTTACTGCAACAGAACAGGACACCACACACCCACTCAATCACCACCTCACCCTACTGTCCTCCGGGCGTAGGTACAGAACACTGAGGTGCAGAAGGACTCGCTTTGGGAACAGCCATCGCTGCCCTGAACAACAGGCCACGCTGAGCCGGTCTGAGTGTGGACAGTACAGTACCTATTATTGTACAGTATGTATGGTGTCTGGTGTTGTCATTGTACAGTATGTTGTTGTCATTGTTACCTCCACCCCAGCAACAACGCAGGGCAAGAGGCAATGTTTTCAGTGGTGTGCGTGTATACGATTTTTAGCAGGATTACACAAAACTACTGGACCAATATTCACGAAATTCGGTGGAAGGGTGTAGCAAGGTCCATCTTACAACCCATTAAACTTTGGAGCAGATCCAAAGCACGGGTCGGGTCCACAGGCTGCCCCAACACGGCCGGCCATTCACCTCCATTCATTTTTTGGGCTATGATTACGCAAAAACTACCAAACTGATTTTTATGAAACTCGTTGGAGGGGTGCATCATGGGACACCTTAGAACCCATTACATTTTGGAGCAGATCCAAATCACATGCATTCAGGCAGGGGCGGAGGTCTGTGCTCTCAGAGCACCATTTCTAGTATGGCTGTGTTATTGTATTGTATTACTGTGTGCAGTTGTATGTAATGTTTGTCCTGTAATGTACAGTGCTGTGGAAAAGAATACCCCCCTTGGGCACAATGAAGTCTAAACTAACTAAAAACTAAAACTTAACTAATCAATATTTTTAAAAGTTGGGTGTGATCAGTGCTGGTTAGTCCTGGTGCTGTCCCAGGGATGCTTGGTTCTGGGCTCTGGGTGCTAGTCCTGGTTCTGGGCTCTGGGTGCTAGTCCTGGTGCTGTCCCAGGGATGCTTGGTTCTGGGCTCTGGGTGCTAGTCCTGGTTCTGGGCTCTGGGTGCTAGTCCTGGTTCTGGGCTCTGGGTGCTAGTCCTGGTGCTGTCCCAGGGATGCCTGGTTCTGGGCTCTGGGTGCTAGTCCTGGTTCTGGGCTCTGGGTGCTAGTCCTGGTTCTGGGCTCTGGGTGCTAGTCCTGGTTCTGGGCTCTGGGTGCTAGTCCTGGTTCTGGGCTCTGGGTGCTAGTCCTGGTTCTGGGCTCTGGGTGCTAGTCCTGGTTCTGGGCTCTGGGTGCTAGTCCTGGTTCTGGGCTCTGGGTGCTAGTCCTGGTGACAGTGATGACCTGACCTTTAACCCCTTGGTTGACCCCTGATCCCCCCAGAATACTTGAGCGCTACGTCCAGGACCAGATTCCCGGCGCCAAGGTGATCGTGGAGGCCATCGGGGCTCGTCGTCACGGCGACGGGTATGAGCTTGAGGACTACAGCAAGTCAGACCTGATGGTCTACGCCATCGACCCCCTGACCAACAGGGCCATCTCCCGCCAGGAGCTGTTCAAGTGAGTCAGACCTGTCAGTCTCAACTGTCCATCTACTGTGTGTCCATTCTCAGTCTCGCATGTCTGTCCATGTACAGGAGATCTACTGTATGTACACAATATGGACAGAAGTACCAGATTTTGGAGTGTGTCTGTGGGAATTAAAGCCCATTCATCCAGAAGAGCGTTTGTGAGGTTAGACACTGATGTTGGACGAGAGGGCCTTACATCACCGAGCGCAATGCCAAGCGTCAGATGGAGGGGTGTAAAGACCGCTGCCACTAGACTCAGCAGTGGAAACGTGTTCTGTGGAGTGACGAATCACGCTTGTCTATCTGGCGGTCTGGTGAAGAACATGACATAACTGGCCTCCCCACACCCAACCTCGCAGAGCTAAATAATAAGGCCATGGCACGCATCGTTACTGCAACAGAACAGGACACCACACACCCACTCAATCACCACCTCACCCTACTGTCCTCCGGGCGTAGGTACAGAACACTGAGGGGCAGAAGGACTCGCTTTGGGAACAGCCATCGCTGGCCTGAACAAGGCCTAACCTCAGCCCCCTCCAACACCTTTGGGATGAACTAGAACGGAGATGGCGAGCTAGGCCCTCTCGTCCAACATCTGTGTCTGAAGAGTGGAAGCTATTATAGCTGCAAAGGGAAAACTAACTCCATATTATTGCCTATGAATTTAGAATCGGATGTCATAACGGTTCCTGTAGGTGTAATGTGTAGGTGTAATGTGTAGTGTACATTCTCAGTCTTACTGTACCTGTCTGTCTTTCACATACCAGCCATTATCGATGCTCAGTGTACTTTATTTTGTCCCCAGTGAGTCAGAAAATGTAGCACATCTCTTTTCTCAGCTTCTCTCTCTCTTTCTCTCTCTCTCTCTCTTTCTCATTCTCTCTCTCTCTTTCTCTCTCTCTCTCTCTCTCTCTCTCTGCTTAGTCACTCTTTCTCTCTCTCTCTTTCTCATTCTCTCTCACTCTTTCTCTCTCTCTCTCTCTCTCTCTGCTTAGTCACTCTTTCTCTCTCTCTCTCTATCTCTCTGCTTAGTCACTCTTTCTCTCTCTCTCTCTCTCTTTCTCATTCTCTCTCTCTCTCATCTCTCTCTCTCTCTCTCTCTCTCTCTGCTTAGTCACTCTTTCTCTCTCTCTCTCTCTCTCTCTCTGCTTAGTCTCTCTCTCTCTCTTTCTCATTCTCTCTCACTCTTTCTCTCTCTCTCTCTTTCTCATTCTCTCTCTCTCTCTTTCTCTCTCTCTCTCTCTCTCTCTCTCTCTTTCTCATTCTCTCTCACTCTTTCTCTCTCTCTCTCTTTCTCATTCTCTCTCTCTCTCTCTCTTTCTCATTCTCTCTCACTCTTTCTCTCTCTCTCTCTGCTTAGTCACTCTTTCTCTCTCTCTCTCTCTCTCTCTCTCTCTGCTTAGTCACTCTCTCTCTCTCTCTCTCTCTCTCTCTCTCTCTTTCTCTCTCTGCTTAGCTACCTCTCTTCTGATTCTTGGGAGGGTTCATCTCTCCAGAGGCCCCTGCAGGTGGACTAGATCTGTCAGTCACCAGGAGCTAGGCAGAGAGAGAGAGAGAGGAAAGAGAGAGGAAAGAGAGAGAGAGGGAGGTGAGAGAGAAGATGGAGAGAAAAAAGAAAGAAAGTGGGAGAACCGGCAGCAATAGAAAGGAGAGACGCAGGACAGCAGCAGGTCAAACGCTGTTCAAGCACTCCGGAGGGGGGGAAAGTGCGTTGGTTTTGACCCCAGTCAGAGGAAAGAGCAGTCCCTTCCACCCAGCGGGAGAGGGCCGTTCACACGCCGCAGAACAGCGCTGCTCCTGGCTCTCTGACTGGCTCCTCCCCCCAACCAGCGAGGCCCCGGCGTGTGCAGCCTATCACAGACCTCTCTCAGAACATCACAGCCAATCACAGACCTCTCTCAGAACATCACAGCCTATCACAGACCTATCTCAGGACATCACAGCCTATCACAGACCTCTCTCAGAACATCACAGCCTATCACAGACCTCTCTCAGAACATCACAGCCTATCACAGACCTCTCTCAGAACATCACAGCCTATCACAGACCTCCCTCAGGACATCACAGCCAATCACAGACCTTCCTCAGGACATCACAGCCAATCACAGACCTCCATCAGAACATCACAGCCAATCAAATCAAATCAAACTTTATTTGTATAGTGCATTTCATACACAGAGGCAACACAATGCACTTTACAGAGAGCAATGGCGGTAGGTCCCACCCCTACATATTCCAGAGGGAAGCAAAATAACAGTTTCACCCGGGGGCCAGAAAAGTGAGCTGTAAAAATTCTTCCCTGACCCCTCTCAACAAGGCGATCGAGCAAGCTCCTGGAGTATGTTTGTCTACCGGCTTAGAACATTTACAGAGCAATAAACATAGGGTAAATACTTCATAAGAGAGACATGACTATCAGTATCAATCAATCAATCAAAGCTTTATTTATATAGCGCATTTCATACCCAGAGGCAACACAATGCGCTTTACAGAGAACAAGGGAGGAGGGCATACGACCCACCCCTACATATTCCAGAGGGAAGCAAAAAAAACAGTAATCACCCGGGGGCCAGATAAGTGAGTATACAAATAGTTACAGAGATGTTGCCTACATGGTAGGCCGATATTTGTTAGCTATCCCTGTAGTCTCGAATATGATATTTAAGTGAATCATATAACAAAGCACAGTAAGCAATCACAGACCTCCCTCAGTACATCACAGTTCCCTCAGTACATCAGAGGCAGCGCACGGCTGGAGGACCCCCTGCTGTGCATGCTCACACTCCTAACCAGAGAAGTCTCTCTTGGTGTCAACCCCTCTTCCTGTAATGCGCCTCCCTCCAGGACAGCAGCACACTGCCTCTCTGTCCCTGGCCCTCTTACATCATCGTTTCCATAGCGAAGTGCTTTCAGCCCAGGCTCTCAGAGGCAGCAGCCCTGGATGGGGGTGTCATTCATTTTTAAAGCAGGCCAGATATTTTTGCTGCTTTTGTAAGAAGCCCGCTGTACCCTCCCCACCAGAGCGGGGTGGGTGGGGGCATCGGGTGACGGGGCTGGGGGGGAGCGGAGTGTGACGGGGGTGGGTGGGGGCATCGGGTGACGGGGCTGGGTGGGGGCATCGGGTGACGGGGGTGGGTGGGGGCATCGGGTGACGGGGCTGGGTGGGGGCATCGGGTGACGGGGCTGGGTGGGGGCATCGGGTGACGGGGCTGGGTGGGGGCATCGGGTGACGGGGCTGGGTGGGGGCATCGGGTGACGGGGGTGGGGGGGGGCATCGGGTGACGGGGCTGGGTGGGGGCATCGGGTGACGGGGGTGGGTGGGGGCATCGGGTGACGGGGGTGGGGGGGAGCGGAGTGTGGAAGAGACATTTCTTTGCTCATGCAGCATTTGTTTGGTGAGCTGGAGAGGTAATTACATGATGTACAGTATATGTAAGAGAGAGAGATGGAGGAGGAGAGGGGGGGGGTATATGTAAGAGAGAGAGATGGAGGAGGAGGGGGGGGGTATATGTAAGAGAGAGAGATGGAGGAGGAGAGGGGGGGGGGTATATGTAAGAGAGAGAGATGGAGGAGGAGGGGGGGGGGGGGTATATGTAAGAGAGAGAGATGGAGGAGGAGAGGGGGGGGGGTATATGTAAGAGAGAGAGATGGAGGAGGAGGGGGGGGGGGTATATGTAAGAGAGAGAGATGGAGGAGGAGAGGGGGGGGGTATATGTAAGAGAGAGAGATGGAGGAGGAGAGGGGGGGGGTATATGTAAGAGAGAGAGATGGAGGAGGAGAGGGGGGGGTATATGTAAGAGAGAGAGATGGAGGAGGAGGGGGGGGGGGTATATGTAAGAGAGAGAGATGGAGGAGGAGAGGGGGGGGGTATATGTAAGAGAGAGAGATGGAGGAGGAGAGGGGGGGGGGTATATGTAAGAGAGAGAGATGGAGGAGGAGAGGGGGGGGGTATATGTAAGAGAGAGAGATGGAGGAGGAGAGGGGGGGGTATATGTAAGAGAGAGAGATGGAGGAGAGGGGGGGGGTATATGTAAGAGAGAGAGAGATGGAGGAGGAGGGGGAGGGGTCTTCTGTGGTAATGAGTGTGCGGGTTGGTAATGAGGGGGTGGTCAGCGGGGGGAGTGTCGGGAGGATCGTTAGTGATCTCTGTCTCGGCTGCTCAACGCTGAAGGAAGTCCCTCCCTCACAATGTGAAGGTCTCTGATCCATGACGAGGCAACAGGAGGACATCGCAGGAGACATTTCTGTCCCATAAACCTGAACCCTTGACAGTTGCAAACTGTCTTTGTTATAATTCATGTCTTGACTGAACATCCCATCGCGAGGAAAACAGAGCTGAGGTCTTATCTCTGCACGCCAGGCGCCGTGCGTCAGGTGTCAGCACCTGGTTCAAGAGAATGGGATTCTAGTCTGTGTGTTTTTTCAGTGTCACAGCGCGTTGATTGGGCGCTCTGCGCTCGCCGCTCTGCGCTCGCCGCGCGGTCCGAGCTGACGACCAGACTTCCCTCTCCGCAGGTTCCTGGACGGGAAGCTGTTAGACATCAACAAGGAGTTCCAGCCGTACCTGGGCCAGGGGGGCCGCATCCTGGAGATCCGCCAGCCAGACATCGTGGCCAGCGTGAAGAAGGCGGCCCAGGCGGTGGGCTACACGGAGGGGGCGCTGCTCGCCCTCGCCATCATCATCATCCTCTGCTGCATCCCAGCCATCCTCATCGTCATGGTAACATACAAACAGTGAGTGCACGGCCGACACAGTGTAAAGCCGCTCTGGACGTACTCTGGCGTCATGTTTTTGGTTTATTGGACGAGGGGAATTTTGTGCACATTCTAAACATGTGAGATCTGGGTGGGATCCCCACTGCGTCTCCAGATGGGCGGCGTTCTGGACTAGAGGACCAGGGGAGTGTTCGCCCGCTCCGCTCGCTCCGCTGTTGACGCTGAAGCAATGTGATATTCATTCAGCCTAGTGTCTCTCTCTCCCTCTCCCTCTCTCTCTCTCTCTTTCTCCCTCTCTCTCCCTCTCTCTCCCTCTCTCTCCCTCTCTCTCTCTCTCTCTCCCTCTCTCTCTCCCTCTCTCTCTCTCTCTCCCTCTCCCTCTCTCTCTCTCCCTCTCTCTCCCTCTCCCTCTCTCTCTCTCCCTCTCTCTCCCTCTCCCTCTCCCTCTCCCTCTCCCTCTCCCTCTCCCTCTCTCTCTCTCTTTTTCTCTCGCTCTCTCTCCCTCTTTCTCTGTGTCTCTCTCGCCTTCATTAGCCATGCTAACTGCATACACAGCTGGGCTTATTTCCCTGTTCATGCTCTGTGAAAGCAGATTAATTAACAATGGTTTGTGAATATCCACAGCCGATTGTGACGGTCACGGTGCATCTTCACACCTCCTAATGCCCCTGCCTGGCAGACAAACACACACATACACACACACACACACGAACACACACATTTATCCCGACACGCAAGACATAATGCAGCATATGGCGCTGCTGCAGTGTCATTTGACGTCCTGATTAGTGAGGTAGTTGTGTTTCCTGGCGCTGGGATGTGAGAGGTTTGTAAAGCGCAGCCGGCCGCGCCACCGGCAGCAGGTTGCGTTCTCTGCTGTGTGCTGAGGGACTCCGCTGGGAGGGTTACATAAACACCCATTTCTGGGTGGTGTTTACCCATAACAGATGGGTCAGGGTGGTTATCCTAAACCAACACACACACTACCCACAGCAGATGGCTCCTAATGGTCACATTATACCAAACACACCCACCCACACACACACACACACACCATCACAACAGCTGGTGTTTTTGTGTGGAGTAAAGGCTTTCTGGGAGGTTTCTCCTGAGTGAAATTATGTTTTCGGGTTGTCATTTTGGCTCACAGCTCATGTAGTCTCAACGCCAGACCCATGAGAGGTATTTCGTTGATGCGCTACGTAAGCTACGTTAACTATGTTACTGCATGCTGCAGATCTCTCTATGGGTCTGGGACACTTCATAACTACGTTACTGCATGCTGCAGATCTCTCTATGGGTCTGGGACACTTCATAACTACGTTACTGCATGCTGCAGATCTCTCTATGGGTCTGGGACACTTCATGCAAAAATCTGATGCTCAAATCCTGGCAATTCATTGGTTTTGCAGGAATCCTTGCGACACCAATCAGTAACGACTTTCGCGATCAGGTGTTCCCACCTATAGATATGCCCCGCCCATCTAACCTGGGCTAGCGTCTCTCATTTGCTGCTACGACCTGTCACTCTTTCAATTCTGAACCGTTGATACGCCGCCTTCAGAATAGCAGCTGGTGCAGCGACGTGGCCCAGACTCAATTATGTGCTGTAGTATGAGGAGCGCAGCGATGCAACACAAGGTTTGAGTCTGGAGAGAGACTAGCACTCATGTCTGGAGAGAGACTAGCACTCATGTCTGGAGAGAGAGAGACTAGCACTCATGTCTGGAGAGAGACTAGCACTCATGTCTGGAGAGAGACTAGCACTCATGTCTGGAGAGAGACCACCACTCATGTCTGGAGAGAGACTAGCACTCATGTAACAGATGTCATTGCATCCCTTGTCAGTATGAGCTAGCTCCTCCCCCACGGCCCACGCTGGGTCAGTATGAGCTAGCTCCTCCCCCACGGCCCACGCTGGGTCAGTATGAGCTAGCTCCTCCCCCACGGCCCACGCTGGGTCAGTATGAGCTAGCTCCTCCCCCACGGCCCACGCTGGGTCAGTATGAGCTAGCTCCTCCCCCACGGCCCACGCTGGGTCAGTATGAGCTAGCTCCTCCCCCACGGCCCACGCTGGGTCAGTATGAGCTAGCTCCTCCCCCACGGCCCACGCTGGGTCAGTATGAGCTAGCTCCTCCCCCACGGCCCACGCTGGGTCAGTATGAGCTAGCTCCTCCCCCACGGCCCACGCTGGGTCAGTATGAGCTAGCTCCACCCCCACGGCCCACGCTGGGTCAGTATGAGCTAGCTCCACCCCCACGGCCCACGCTGGGTCAGTATGAGCTAGCTCCTCCCCCACGGCCCACGCTGGGTCAGTATGAGCTAGCTCCTCCCCCACGGCCCACGCTGGGTCAGTATGAGCTAGCTCCACCCCCACGGCCCACGCTGGGTCAGTATGAGCTAGCTCCTCCCCCACGGCCCACGCTGGGTCAGTATGAGCTAGCTCCTCCCCCACGGCCCACGCTGGGTCAGTATGAGCTAGCTCCACCCCCACGGCCCACGCTGGGTCAGTATGAGCTAGCTCCACCCCCACGGCCCACGCTGGGTCAGTATGAGCTAGCTCCTCCCCCACGGCCCACGCTGGGTCAGTATGAGCTAGCTCCTCCCCCACGGCCCACGCTGGCTTCCATCTTGCCCATTAAATATTCTCTCTTATCTTGCCATTTTTTTCAACAATCTAATGGTGATAAGAACTGAATGGGAGCAGAAAGCAGGTTGTGTTGTCTGCTGGGCTGCTGCCCTGAGACATCTGCTTTAATACTCAACCAGAGGACGTCACGCTGAGCCAGACGAGAAGAGCACAATACTGTATGTCACTTTTTAGATTTGATTCCCAGCGGTGATGAAGGTGGAGATGTGTGATAAGGCGTTCTCCTATGGTTCTCCTAGTCCTTGCCCTTATCTCGCTAAGACAAAAGGGATTGCATGAATAATGCACGTTTTTTCACCTGGAGCGTTGGTTTTCAAAAGGACCTTCAACAACCTGCCAACATTAGAACTGCACTGAATCAAAAACACTTGCGGGATACACCTCTATATACACCTCTATATACACCTCTATATACACCTCTAATATATATTCCCTGTTTAATTAATGTTTGAACTGTGTTTTATTATCAGAATAGGAGCATGATGTTTTGTATAACTGTGTTTTTGTTGTGTTTCTCTGTTTCTGCTCTCCCCCTCGCTGCTTCCACAACCATCCATCAGATTCAAAGAGTGAGTAACTCCTCCTGAGGCGTGGGGATCCTTCTTCATGGGCTGGGCAGGCGCGGGCATACCAACAAGGATGCTGGCTTTCTCTCTGGTGTTTTCATTATGAAGCATGCCTTTAAAGATGAGGGATGAGGGGAATATGAATTATGTGTATGAGAGCGATAAAGAAAAAAGCTATTATCTTAAGTACCTCCATGGATTTGAACTGATTTGCCTTCAGTTGTACATTACAGAGCCAGATTGATGAGACGCATGATATCAGACACTTGATTTATTTCAGTATAATATCAGACACGTGGTTTATTACAGTTAGGTTAAGTTAAATTACTAAAGGCATATATGGGAACCAGCCAATGATATACCCAGTAAAAAGACCTGCATTTCCCAATGATTCAAACTGATGAAACTTTATTGACGTCCCGCAGGAAACAGGCAGAGTGCGCCAAAACTGCCAGGATCCAGAAGGCCCTGCCGGCCGGAACCAGGGCTCCACCAATCGCAGCGTCCAACCTGTACCAGGAGCTGGGGGACAGCAGCATGTGAGTGACCTCTGACCTCTCCCTGTAACAGCCCCTCGCTCCAGACAGGCCAGCCAGACGACCCTGCGACCAGACGACCCTGAGACCAGACGACCCTGAGACCAGACGACCCTGCGACCAGACGACCCTGAGACCAGACGACCCTGAGACCAGACGACCCTGCGACCAGACGACCCTGAGACCAGACGACCCTGAGACCAGACGACCCTGCGACCAGACGACCAGACGACCAGACGACCCTGAGACCAGACGACCCTGAGACCAGACGACCCTGCGACCAGACGACCCTGAGACCAGACGACCAGACGACCAGACGACCCTGAGACCAGACGACCCTGAGACCAGACGACCCTGAGACCAGACGACCCTGCGACCAGACGACCCTGCGACCAGACGACCCCGCGACCAGACGACCCTGAGACCAGACGACCCTGCGACCAGACGACCCTGGACCAGACGACCCCGCGACCAGACGACCCTGCGACCAGACGACCCTGAGACCAGACGACCCTGCGACCAGACGACCCTGAGACCAGACGACCCTGCGACCAGACGACCCTGCGACCAGACGACCAGACGACCCTGAGACCAGACGACCCTGAGACCAGACGACCCTGAGACCAGACGACCCTGAGACCAGACGACCCTGCGACCAGACGACCCTGCGACCAGACGACCCTGCGACCAGACGACCCTGAGACCAGACGACCCTGAGACCAGACGACCCTGCAACCAGACGACCCTGAGACCAGACGACCCTGCGACCAGACGACCCTGGACCAGACGACCCCGCGACCAGACGACCCTGCGACCAGACGACCCTGAGACCAGACGACCCTGCGACCAGACGACCCTGCGACCAGACGACCCTGCGACCAGGCGACCCTGCGACCCTGTGACCAGACGACCCTGAGACCAGACGACCCTGCGACCAGACGACCCTGCGACCAGACGACCAGACGACCCTGAGACCAGACGACCCTGAGACCAGACGACCCTGAGACCAGACGACCCTGAGACCAGACGACCCTGCGACCAGACGACCCTGCGACCAGACGACCCTGCGACCAGACGACCCTGAGACCAGACGACCCTGAGACCAGACGACCCTGCAACCAGACTAGCACCGCCGTCAACTGTATCAGATCTTAGAGAAGAACAGGGATGTTTGTGCCTGAGCTTCCAAACATCAAATCAGCTCAAACAATCTCCATGAGCCGCCCTGGGAGTCAGTAGACATGAGCCACCCTGGGAGTCAGTAGACATGAGCCACCCTGGGAGTCAGTAGACATGAGCCACCCTGGGAGTCAGTAGACATGAGCCGCCCTGGGAGTCAGTAGACATGAGCCACCCTGGGAGTCAGTAGACATGAGCCACCCTGGGAGTCAGTAGACATGAGCCACCCTGGGAGTCAGGAGACATGAGCCACCCTGGGAGTCAGTAGACATGAGCCACCCTGGGAGTCAGTAGACATGAGCCACCCTGGAGGTCAGTAGACATGAGCCACCCTGGGAGTCAGTAGACATGAGCCACCCTGGGAGCAGTAGACATGAGCCACCCTAGGAGTCAGTAGACATGAGCCACCCTGGGAGTCAGTAGACATGAGCCACCCTGGGAGTCAGGAGACATGAGCCACCCTGGAGGTCAGTAGACATGAGCCACCCTGGGAGTCAGTAGACATGAGCCACCCTGGGAGTCAGTAGACATGAGCCACCCTGGAGGTCAGTAGACATGAGCCACCCTGGAGGTCAGTAGACATGAGCCACCCTGGAGGTCAGGAGACATGAGCCACCCTGGGAGTCAGTAGACATGAGCCACCCTGGGAGCAGTAGACATGAGCCACCCTGGGAGTCAGTAGACATGAGCCACCCTGGGAGTCAGGAGACATGAGCCACCCTGGGAGTCAGTAGACATGAGCCACCCTGGAGGTCAGTAGACATGAGCCACCCTTGAGGTCAGTAGACATGAGCCACCCTGGGAGTCAGTAGACATGAGCCACCCTGGGGGTCAGTAGACATGAGCCACCCTGGGAGCAGTAGACATGACCTTGAGGACGGTCCTCTGACGGGCTCATGACCTGGAGGACGGTCCTCTGACGGGCTCATGACCTGGAGGACGGTCCTCTGACGGGCTCATGACCTGGAGGACGGTCCTCTGACGGGCTCATGCGTACTGAAGGCACGTTGCTCTGCGCAGAGCTGTTAGCTCCCGTACTGGAGATGTGCTGTTCCTGGAGACATGGACCACATTGCGTAGCCAATCACAGCCCAGCTGTTGATAAGGTCTAGCAAATCACAGCTCAGCTGTTGACAACAGTGTGACTCCCAAGGAGAGACCCAGGTGTATTAGGGTTTCTGGTGTGTTCTGTTGGTTCTGGTGTGTTCATTAGGGTTGGGGCTGGTGTGTTCAGGGGCCGGTGTGTTCAGTAGGGTTGGTTCTGGTGTGTTCTGTTGGTTCTGGTGTGTTCAGTAGGGTTGGTTCTGGTGTGTTCAGTAGGGTTGGTTCTGGTGTGTTCAGTAGGGTTGGGGCCGGTGTGTTCAGTAGGGTTGGGGCCGGTGTGTTCAGTAGGGTTGGTTCTGGTGTGTTCAGGGGCCGGTGTGTTCAGTAGGGTTGGTTCTGGTGTGTTCAGGGGCCGGTGTGTTCAGTAGGGTTGGTTCCGGTGTGTTCTCTTGGTAATTGATTTTGTGGTAAATGACTTTTCTCTCCCCAGTGTGATTATCAGTGCTGGCAGCTTGCTAGGTCCTGGACACGTTCCCACAATCAAACAATCCCACATTCATGCTTAGTACCATCCCAAATGCACCCTGAATGTCTTTAGATTAGACATGACTGAATCTCTGTGGTCAATATGGGAGTGAGGTCATTTAGATTTAATGCATTTTAAACCAACAACCACTACTGACTTAAACACAAAGCCAGGATAATGGAGTAAAAGTATGGCGAGTGAAAAGCCTGGGTTCCCAGCAGCTGTTGATCCATGCCTGGTGTGAGAGGAGGACAGGGGAGCTCTCTGAGGGACAGGGGAGCTCTCCGAGGGACAGGGACCAGAGCTCTCTGAGGGACAGGGACCAGAGCTCTCTGAGGGACAGGGGAGCTCTCTGAGGGACAGGGACCAGAGCTCTCTGAGGGACAGGGACCAGAGCTCTCTGAGGGACAGGGACCAGAGCTCTCTGAGGGACAGGGACCAGAGGGACAGGGACCAGAGCTCTCCGAGGGACAGGGACAGAGATGCACTGCTGGATCAGTTATGTTCTCTGTCTGCACTAGAAACTAGAAAGGAGAGATCCCAGACAGCACCCCATTAAAGCATTGTTGAATTGTTTTCCCGAGTGTGTGTGTGTGTGTGTGTGTGCGTGTGTACATCCACATGTGTATGTGTGTGTGTTTGCGCGTGTGTATGTGCTTTCTGTAAGATTATGTCAACATCTCCTGCATACAGAAAACATAATACTTACCTTATTAGGGTCAGTTTGACCTTGTGGGATACATTCACATTCTCTAAGCTCTTCTGCCAGTGTCTTCTCCGTCTGTTTAACAGCTGTCTGTCTCTGTCTGTCTGTCTCCATGTCTCCATGTCTGTCTGTCTTTCATTTCATCCCTCTGTGGATCCAGGCTGCAGTAAGTAGCCCCGCCCCCCTCCTCCTTATCCAGCCCCCAGATCTCTATGGAAACAAGACATACTGTAGACTATGCCTCACTTCTAGATAACAGCTTGCTTTGAACATATGTATGAATTAAATTAAGCTCTTTGGCATTTACTTGACATTTGGTCGAAAGCTTTGGGATATCCGCTTCGATCGTAGCGTTGACAGTTTGTAGCACATTAGTGTGTGAATGGTGGTATGGTGTGGCTTGGGTGTGCAACGTTGAAGAGAGATTCTGTAGAGAAGAGACTTGATGAAGCAGGTAGGGCTTTAGTTTTTGCCACACCAGTGTCATCATCATTTTGGCTTCCACCTGTTTAGAAAAGCAAAACTCCCTTTGTGTAGAGGTAGAATGCTTCAGTCGACAACTATAGACAACCCCCCTTCCTATCCTCTCCACTAGAACCAAACCACCATCACCGTGTTGGTAGATGTTTTGTTTTCATTGACTTCAGGGCAAAGTGTCTTAGAGTGATGGCTATAGCAGAATTGCTTGTGAGAAGTGAACCGACTTTTCATCCCAGTCCTCATCACAAAAGCCTTCAATAAGTTGAAGTACCACCAGAATGATCCGCCCTGTGACATCACACTTGAGTTGTAACCCTGTATTTGATCTGATAGCATTAAGAGCTCAAAAGAGTGGAGCAGGAATAGAACAGCCCTTCACCCCTTCATCCCTTAATCTCTCCTCTGTTTCAAGTCTTTCTCTTCTTCACCTCCATCTCTTAACGGCCGCAGCGCTAAAAAGTCGGTTATCGAGGAGGCGGACCGCCAGAGGCGTCTGAGCAACTTCGCCTACCGCGCTCTCGCTGCCCGGGGCAACGGGATGCTGCACGGCAACCCGCCCAAATCGGAAAGCAACGTCACCTTCCTGTCTGACCGCCGGCCTCTGACCACGACCAATCCACTGTACGACGGAGGCCCCGCCCACGCCCGCACCATGCCGTCACGCCTGCGCGGCAGGTCGCAGGGCTACGAGAGCCCGAGGAGGCGGGGCCTGCTGGACCGCGCCCAGTGGGAGGTGCAGCGACAAGAGGGGAGCCCGGCGCCCAGGGAGGGGCCGGGAGACGACGGCGACGCGGAGGCCAAGCTGTCGGTGAGGGAGCAGGCCCGCCACTACGAGCAGCAGGCCTCCCAGGAGAGCAGCCGACCGGACCCCCGGAGCCCCCCGTCCCACGTCCTGCTGAGGGCCGGCGACGGCCTGGACGTGCTGGAGATCAGCCAGGAGACCCTGCTGTCCATCCTGGACTGCCCCTACGGCCCGGACGCGCCGCCCCGCATCATCATCACGCAGGGGGAGGAGTCCCCGCCCCCTAGCCAGAGGCCCACGCCGCCGCCGCCGCGCAGGAAGTGCAGCTCCGGCTACATGGTGGCGCGGCCCTGCGAGATCACCGTGGAGATGATCCCGGACCCGCCCGACAACCCTCCTCCTCCTCCTCCTCCTCCTCCCCCCGCCACCTCCCTCCCTCCTCCTCCCCCTGCACCCCCCCGCCGTGACCATCCACCCCCTCCCACTCCTCCACCAATCACAAAGCGTCCTGCTCCTCCACCTCCCCCTCCTCCTCCTCCCGCCCCGGACGGCGAGCCGTCGCGGCCCTTCGTTCAGTTTGTCCCTGACCACCTCCCGTCCGTGTCCTCGCTCCGCCCGGTCTCCGCCCGCGCCCCGCCCCCGCGCCCAGACGCCAGCAGGAGGAAGAGGGAGCCCAGGGGCATCCTGAAGAACCTGCACAACCTGGCCGACATCGAGAGGT
>NC_140258.1:1105000-1152500 GCF_949987555.1 Borostomias antarcticus
CGTTCCTCTAACATGCCTCTAACGTTCCTCTAACGTTCCTCTAACATGCCTCTAACGTTCCTCTAACATGCCTCTAGCGTTCCTCTAACGTTCCGCTAACGTTCCTCTAACGTTCCTCTAACGTTCCTCTAACATGGCTCTAACGTTCCTCTAACATGCCTCTAACGTTCCTCTAACATGCCTCTAACGTTCCTCTAACATGCCTCTAACATGCCTCTAACGTTCCTCTAACGTTCCTCTAACGTTCCTCTAACATGCCTCTAACGTTCCTCTAACATGCCTCTAGCGTTCCTCTAACGTTCCGCTAACGTTCCTCTAACGTTCCTCTAACGTTCCTCTAACATGCCTCTAGCGTTCCTCTAACGTTCCTCTAACGTTCCTCTAACGTTCCTCTCATTCCTCTAACGTTCCTCTAACGTTCCTCTAACGTTCCTCTAACATGCCTCTAACGTTCCTCTAGCGTTCCTCTAACGTTCCTCTAACGTTCCTCTCATTCCTCTAACGTTCCTCTAACGTTCCTCTAACGTGCCTCTAACATGCCTCTAACGTTCCTCTAACGTTCCTCTAACATGCCTCTAACGTTCCTCTAACGTTCCTCTAACATGCCTCTAACGTTGCTCTAACATTCCTCTAACGTTCCTCTAACGTTCCGCTAACGTTCCTCTCATTCTAGCAAGCAGCACTAGTCTGTCAAGTGAGCATCCGTCTGCTGCATACTAGCTAGGATGTCTGCTGCATACTAGCTAGGATGTCTGCTGCATACTAGCTAGGATGTCTGCTGCATACTAGCTAGGATGTCTGCTGCATACTAGCTAGGATGTTTGCATCCCAGACATGTCTTAACCTCCACTTCATACGCCTTTTAACTGCTGGTGAATTGATTGCAGCTGAGAAGGGCAGGGAACCCTGTCCTCTGGCTTATGTTGGAGACGCACAAGAGTCTTTAAGTGTCCATTACTTATTCTGAGAGAACAGGTCTTTTGGTGGTGTGTCCCCACCCCCCCCGCCCCCGCCCCGCCCACACACACCCCATCTCCTCGGCCCACCCCCCCCCGCCCCCGCCCCGCCCACACATACCCCCCATCTCCTCACACACACACACACACACACGCACACACACACACACACACACACACCCCCCATCTCCTCGGCCCAGCTGTCCACTGTGCCTGGCTGTCCAGGGACTCATTTGTCTTGTTGTTTCCTTGAGGCTACACTTGCCTGCTAGGTCATACATCAGAGCCACCCTCACTCTCCATCCCAGGCTGCAGGGAGGGGGAGGGAGGGAGGGAGGGAGGGAGGGAGGGAGGGAGGGAGGGAGGGAGGGAGGGAGGGAGGGCGGGAGGGAGGGAGGGAGAGAGGGAGGGAGGGAGGGAGGGAGGGAGGGAGGGAGGGAGGGAGGTGTGTCCCTCCAACGGCCTGACCTGTCTCTCTGGTCCCTGCACCTTAACAACAGATTACTTCTCTCCAGAGGAAGCTGACATCATCACTTGCTCATTACTCACACACACACACACACACACACACACACACACACACACACACACACACACACACACACACACACACACACACACACACAGACAGACTACAGTCGCACCACAGTGAACAAATTGGTCCACGCTGCTCCATTAATTCCCTCTGTCATTGACTTCCTTTCACACCTTGTCTTAGAAATAGTTAAGTTTCCTGAGGAGAAACAAACAACTCTCTTTTAAGTGTCTAGTTTAATGCAGAGATGTATTTCTGACGTTGGGAGGAGTTCCTGGCATATGATAATATATGAGGATGACACAAAAAGCCACCGACAGTGAAGATAGAAGAGGCGTGGGCAGCAGCAGGTCCAGGGTCATTGACTTGCACACTCCAGTGCAACATTTTGAATTATACGAATCGCCCAGTGTCATAGGAATCACTTTGACATATCTGGCACAAATGCATTTCTGAGCCTCTCACACCTTTTACCTTCCGTCTCCGCCCACCGAACCCCCTCTGTTCAGAATGTTCTGTTGTGATGGAATAAGAGCCGTGTCCTGTAGATAAGAGTGGGGCGCCGCTTGAAATGCTTTTGAAAATGAACAAATATGTAACCTGCGGTTTGACGCCCAAATCTGCACAGTAAGTGGACTGAATCTGCAAACCCCTAACCAGTCAGCAGAATAGACAAACATTGTTGTTGTCGTTTTTTATTTAAATGGTTTGAAATGTTGAACAGTGAAACTTGGAACTCATTGTTTTCCTGTTTGTGTTCCCTTCCTCCCGCTCACCTCCCCAGGCGAAGGCCCGGCAGACAGGTAGGCCTCAGCTCTGTGTGTTGTGTTTCTCTCAGGGGAGCCCACGTTCCTCCCCATAACTCTTATCTGACACACACTCAACGGAAAACACCAGATGAGATGTAGATAATATCTACGGGAGATAATATCTACGGGAGAGTGCTTTTACATAAACATTTCTGTTTCCATTTGCTTTTGGAAAGTGCGGGTGCTGCTCTTTCCTCTGCCAGGTGATGGATGAGCATTCAGATGCATCTTTCTTCTCTTGGCAGAGGACAGTGGTAGTAGTCTGGGATCTCTATCCATGACTGTGAAGTAGATCTCTATCCATGACTGTGAAGTAGATCTCTATCCATGACTGTGAAGTAGATCTCTATCCATGACTGTGAAGTAGATCTCTATCCATGACTGTGAAGTAGATCTCTATCCATGACTGTGAAGTGGATCTCTATCCATGACTGTGAAGTGGATCTCTATCCATGACTGTGAAGTAGATCTCTATCCATGACTGTGAAGTAGATCTCTATCCATGACTGTGAAGTAGATCTCTATCCACGACTGTAAAGTAGATCTCTATCTACGACTGTAAAGTAGATCTCTATCTACGACTGTAAAGTAGATCTCTATCTACGACTGTAAAGTAGATCTCTATCTACGACTGTAAAGTAGATCTCTATCTACGACTGTAAAGTAGATCTCTGTCTACGACTGTAAAGTAGATCTCTATCTACGACTGTAAAGTGGATCTCTATCTACGACTGTGAAGTAGATTTATCTACGACTGTAAAGCATGCCAGTTTAAAGTCTCTACTCTGCTGTATCTATACCTTGACTTTCTCTGCCTGCCCTGTCCCTCCCTGCTTCTCTCCTGTCCTTCTCCTCTTCCTCCTCCTCCCTTCCTCTCTCTCCCTCCTCCTCCCCTTCCTCTCTCTCCCTCCTCCTCTTCCTCCTCCTCCTCCCCTTCCTCTCTCTCCCTTCTCCTATCCTTCCTCTCTCTCCCTCCTCCTCCCCTTCCTCTCTCTCCCTCCTCCTCTTCCTCCTCCTCCTCCCCTTCCTCTCTCTCCCTTCTCCTATCCTTCCTCTCTCTCCCTCCTCCTCCTATCCTTCCTCTCTCTCCCTTCTCCTCCCCTTCCTCTCTCTCCCTTCTCCTCCCCTTCCTCTCTCTCCCTCCTCCTCCCCTTCCTCTCTCTCCCTTCTCCTCCCCTTCCTCTCTCTCCCTTCTCCTATCCTTCCTCTCTCTCCCTCCTCCTCCTATCCTTCCTCTCTCTCCCTTCTCCTCCCCTTCCTCTCTCTCCCTTCTCCTCCCCTTCCTCTCTCTCCCTTCTCCTATCCTTCCTCTCTCTCCCTCCTCCTCCTATCCTTCCTCTCTCTCCCTTCTCCTATCCTTCCTCTCTCTCCCTCCTCCTCCTATCCTTCCTCTCTCTCCCTTCTCCTATCCTTCCTCTCTCTCCCTCCTCCTCCTATCCTTCCTCTCTCTCCCTTCTCCTATCCTTCCTCTCTCTCCCTCCTCCTCCCCTTCCTCTCTCTCCCTTCTCCTATCCTTGCTCCTCTCTGGAGCAGCTGCTGAGGCCCTCCCTGCTGAGACCGGAGGTAGACCTGCCTTTTCCTCTCTCACATGTACCTATCAGCCTCTGGCCTGCTGTAGTCTCTCCCTCTACCTATCTCTCCTTCTCTCTCTTTTTCTCTCCAGATCTCTCCTTATCTCCATCTCTATATCTCTCTCTTTCCCTCTCTCCATCTCTCTTTCTTTCTCTCTATCTCTCTCTACATCTCTCTCTCTCTTTCTCTCTCGCTCTCTCTCTCTCTAGTGCTGATACTGTGTATGTTTATGTATCTTCAGGATCTCTCCATGGAGTCCGGCATCGAGCCCGACTATTACTCTCAGGACTATTATAATTACGACCAAGGGTGAGTCCACCCTAACCCTACAACACTACAACACCACAACACCACAACACTACACTCACTACAACACTACACTCACCACAACACTACACTCACTACAACACTACACTCACCACAACACTACACTCACTACAACACTACAACACTACACTCACTACAACACTACACTCACCACAACACTACACTCACTACAACACTACACTCACTACAACACTACACTCACTACAACACCACAACACTACACTCACTACAACACCACACTCACTACAAAACTACACTCACTACAACACTACACTCACTACAACACTACACTCACTACAACACTACACTCACTACAACACTACACTCACTACAACACTACACTCACTACAACACTACACTCACTACAACACTACACTCACTACAACACTACACTCACCACAACACCACACTCACTACAACACTACACTCACCACAACACCACACTCACTACAACACTACACTCACCACAACACCACAACACTACAACACTACAACACCACAACACCACACTCACTACAAAACTACACTCACTACAACACTACACTCACTACAACACTACACTCACCACAACACTACACTCACTACAACACTACACTCACTACACTCACTACAACACTACACTCACTACAACACTACAACACTACAACACTACAACACTACAACACCACACTCACTACAACACCACACTCACTACAACACTACACTCACTACAACACTACACTCACCACAACACTACACTCACTACAACACTACACTCACTACAACACTACACTCACTACAACACTACACTCACTACAACACTACACTCACTACAACACTACACTCACTACAACACCACACTCACTACAACACTACACTCACCACAACACTACACTCACCACAACACTACAACACCACACTCACTACAACACCACACTCACTACAACACTACACTCACTACAACACTACACTCACTACAACACCACAACACTACACTCACTACACTCACTACACTCACTACAACACTACACTCACTACAACACTACACTCACTACACTCACTACAACACTACACTCACTACAACACTACAACACTACAACACTACAACACTACAACACCACACTCACTACAACACCACACTCACTACAACACTACACTCACTACAACACTACACTCACCACAACACTACACTCACTACAACACTACACTCACTACAACACTACACTCACCACAACACTACAACACCACACTCACTACAACACCACACTCACTACAACACTACACTCACTACAACACTACACTCACTACAACACCACAACACTACAACACTACACTCACTACAACACTACACTCACTACAACACTACAACACTACAACACTACACTCACTACAACACTACACTCACTACAACACTACACTCACCACAACACTACACTCACTACAACACCACAACACTACACTCACTACAACACTACACTCACTACAACACTACACTCACTACACTCACTACAACACTACACTCACTACAACACTACAACACTACAACACTACAACACTACAACACCACACTCACTACAACACCACACTCACTACAACACTACACTCACTACAACACTACACTCACCACAACACTACACTCACTACAACACTACACTCACTACAACACTACACTCACCACAACACTACAACACCACACTCACTACAACACCACACTCACTACAACACTACACTCACTACAACACTACACTCACTACAACACCACAACACTACACTCACTACACTCACTACACTCACTACAACACCACACTCACTACAACACCACAACACTACACTCACTACAACACAACACTCATCAGGCAACCTCTCATCAGTCCTGTTCCCATCCAGGGAAGTGATCATCCTCGGTCCTTAGTTAAAAAATGACCTCATTAAGACTCATTGATCATTAAAGATCCATTTTAGCCCCACCCCCCAGCCCCACCCCCCAGCCCCACCCCCCAGCCCCACCCCCCAGCCCCACGCCCCAGCCCCGCCCCCCAGCCCCGCCCCCCAGCCCCACCCCCCAGCCCCACCCCCCAGCCCCACCCCCCAGCCCCACCCCCCAGCCCCACGCCCCAGCCCCACCCCCCAGCCCCACCCCCCAGCCCCGCCCCCCAGCCCCACCCCCCAGCCCCACCCCCCAGCCCCACCCCCCAGCCCCGCCCCCCAGCCCCACCCCCCAGCCCCACCCCCCAGCCCCACCCCCCAGCCCCACGCCCCAGCCCCACCCCCCAGCCCCACGCCCCAGCCCCGCCCCCCAGCCCCACCCCCCAGCCCCGCCCCCCAGCCCCACCCCCCAGCCCCACGCTTCAGCAATCCGTAGGGAGTCATTCAGTGGAAATTCAGAAGCTAACAGCAGCGTCCCCAAGAGCTTCCCCTCTCCACTCCCACGCCCTGTCCCCCATGACTCACGCCCTGTCCCCCATGACTCAGCAGCACGCCCTGTCCTCCCTGTCCTCCATGACTCGGCAGGAGACATAGACCCAGCCCTGTTCACCCAGACCCAGACATCAAATGTGCCGGTGCTTCCAACAGATGTCTGGCTAAAGCTGCCTGTTGAAATATGCTGTTTTGTGGCAGGTTTTCTCCAGTTCTGGGTAGTTTTGTAGTTTTTCGTGGGTGGTTTTGACAGGATGGAGAGCGGCCATAAAACTGGCTTTGTCAGACCTAAATCCTCCTAGTTAGCTTGTGAGGAACGGTGTGAATTGGACAGCCGAGACGATAAAATGTTTTAATTGCTTGATCACTTAGTCATCCACTCATCAACTTACCCTCTTGCATCATCCCTGCAAACTCTAACTGGCTGAGCAGATGGGATGGTGCTGGGTCTGGTTCTGGTTCTGGGGTGTGAACGGAAAGCCCATTCTGCCTTGCCTGATCATGCTGCCGGATACGTTGGTCTCAGCCTGTCAGACATCCTGCACTTAAAGCCGCTGCTGCTGAGACTGCTATCACCCAGAACCAGGCCCAGCACCCAGAACCAGAACCAGAACCAGAACCAGAACCAGAACCAGACCCAGCACCCAGAACCAGAACCAGACCCAGCACCCAGAACCAGCACCATCACCCAGACCCAGAACCATCACCCAGAACCAGACCCAGCACCATCACCCAGACCCAGCACCATCACCCAGAACCAGGCCCAGCACCCAGAACCAGCACCATCACCCAGACCCAGCACCATCACCCAGAACCAGAACCAGCACCATCACCCAGACCCAGCACCATCACCCAGACCCAGCACCATCACCCAGAACCAGGCCCAGCACCCAGAACCAGCACCATCACCCAGACCCAGCACCATCACCCAGAACCAGGCCCATCACCCAGAACCAGCACCATCACCCAGACCCAGCACCATCACCCAGAACCAGAACCATCACCCAGACCCAGCACCATCACCCAGACCCAGCACCATCACCCAGAACCAGAACCAGCACCATCACCCAGAACCAGAACCATCACCCAGAACCAGCACCATCACCCAGACCCAGCACCATCACCCAGAACCAGAACCAGCACCATCACCCAGAACCAGAACCAGCACCATCACCCAGAACCAGCACCATCACCCAGACCCAGCACCATCACCCAGAACCAGCACCATCACCCAGACCCAGCACCATCACCCAGAACCAGACCCAGACCCAGCACCATCACCCAGAACCAGCACCATCACCCAGAACCAGAACCAGACCCAGCACCATCACCCAGACCCAGCACCATCACCCAGAACCAGAACCATCACCCAGAACCAGGCCCAGCACCATCACCCAGACCCAGCACCATCACCCAGAACCAGAACCATCACCCAGAACCAGGCCCAGCACCATCACCCAGACCCAGCACCATCACCCAGAACCAGACCCAGCACCATCACCCAGACCCAGAACCAGCACCATCACCCAGAACCATCACCCAGAACCAGACCCAGCACCATCACCCAGAACCAGCACCATCACCCAGAACCAGACCCAGCACCATCACCCAGACCCAGAACCATCACCCAGAACCAGACCCAGCACCATCACCCAGAACCAGACCCAGCACCATCACCCAGACCTAGCACCATCACCCAGAACCAGAACCAGCACCATCACCCAGACCCAGCACCATCACCCAGAACCAGACCCAGCACCATCACCCAGAACCAGACCCAGTACCCAGAACCAGCACCATCACCCAGACCCAGCACCATCACCCAGAACCAGACCCAGCACCCAGAACCAGCACCATCACCCAGAACCAGCACCATCACCCAGAACCAGACCCAGCACCATCACCCAGAACCAGACCCAGTACCCAGAACCAGCACCATCACCCAGACCCAGCACCATCACCCAGAACCAGACCCAGTACCCAGACCCAGCACCATCACCCAGACCCAGCACCATCACCCAGACCCAGCACCATCACCCTGAACCAGCACCATCACCCAGACCCAGCACTGTTCACCCAGAACCAGACCCAGCACCATCACCCAGACCCAGCACTGTTCACCCAGAACCAGCGCTGTTCAGCTCTTTCTGTTTAAAGAGCCGGCGTAACAACTTAACCGCTGTTAAGCTCTTAATTCAGTCATCACAAGCGACGGCGCTCCTCCCAGGCCGCCTCACAAGGTGTCGCTGAGGCAGATTAGCGCTGGTTTGGCGGTATGAAGTGGTGTACAGAGCGTCTGGCGTCTGTAAGCAGCGACATGCCCCTCAGATCTCTGCTGGCTGTTGATCGCAGGCGTAGCTGTGATGTACCGGTCGTGGACCCCGCAGCGCACCTGGTTTACACCATCTCCAGGGCTCACGCAGAACGGCCTCCTTATTGTCCATCTCTCACGGCTGTAACGTGGACAGACTTTAGCTTCTGGCCCCCACATACATGGTGGATTCAACACCCCAGCGGTGTGCAGCAGTCCACCGTCGCAGGCTGTGGTCACATCTCCCTCATCACCAGAGTGTGCTTCCACTCCAGATCACCCTCACTGCACGTGCAGGAGACAGATAACTGTATTATAATGTGTGACCAGTGTAGTGGCCTGCTTTCAGGGATACCAGCCTGCTTTCAGAGATACCAGCCTGCTTTCAGAGATACCAGCCTGCTTTCAGAGATACTACCCTGCTTTCAGGGATACCAGCCTGCTTTCAGAGAT
Source organism: Borostomias antarcticus (assembly GCF_949987555.1). Classification (NCBI taxonomy): domain Eukaryota; kingdom Metazoa; phylum Chordata; class Actinopteri; order Stomiiformes; family Stomiidae; genus Borostomias; species Borostomias antarcticus. The sequence continues at coordinate 1,114,361 of NC_140258.1, forward strand.
ACTAATCTGCTTTCAGAGATACCAGCCTGCTTTCAGAGATACTAGCCTGCTTTCAGAGATACCAGCCTGCTTTCAGAGATACCAGCCTGCTTTCAGAGATACCAGCCTGCTTTCAGAGATACCAGCCTGCTTTCAGAGATACCAGCCTGCTTTCAGAGATACCAGCCTGCTTTCAGAGATACCAGCCTGCTTTCAGAGATACCAGCCTGCTTTCAGAGATACTAGCCTGCTTTCAGAGATACCAGCCTGCTTTCAGAGATACCAGCCTGCGTTCAGAGATACTAGCCTGCGTTCAGAGATACTAGCCTGCTTGTTTGTCTCCCCCAGGTACGACCTTCCTCACTATGGGAGCCGTAGGAAGCTGATCGCTCCCATATACGACGAGTACGGAGAGATGATCGGGGAGGAGGACTACTACGCCTCTCAGGTAGCCCCTCTGTACCCTGTCTACACCAGCAGTCACACACACACACACACACACACACACACACACACACACACACACACACACACACACACACACACACACACACACACAGCTAGAATCATAACATGTTCATTACAGACTATTAAGTGGGTTCGCACACAACAGCCAAGACAGTTTTCAGCAGTTTTAGAATGCTTGTAGTTCTAGAATGCTTGTAGTTCTAGAATGCTTGTAGTTCTAGAATGTCTCTGTGTTGTTGCGGAGTCTTGAAGATTCATTAGTCAAATCTTCAAAACTACAGTTTTAGAACCGAGGAGGCAGTTTCCAAACAAACATTCTGTTCTAAAACTGATTAAAACTGTCTTGGCTGTGGGTATGTGAACCCATTTTAAGATTATTGCAACAGGCCACTTTGTCCCTGTGAATCAATATCACGTCAGAGAGGAACCCCAGAAAGGCTGAGCGGTTTTGCAGATGTACTGTGTGTAGTTGATTGAGAAGTGATGTGACTGTCACAGGGTCGCGGCAGAGGGCGTGGCAGGAGGGGCCGTGGCCGGTCCAAGCAGGTGGGATTCAGAGACCTGCCCCCTGAGGACGAGTTTGAGCAGGAGGAGCCGGCGGCCGAGGGGCCGGCGGCGGAGCCAGCGGAGGGCGAGCCCAGGGCTGTGCCTGGCATGGCTGCCAAACTGAAACCTGTTATGGCGCTGAGCAACCTGCTTGCAGGCACTAAGGGGAGAGGCCAGGCCGGCCCAAGACTCAAGGCTCCATGGAAGAAGGCCAAGATGTTAAAGATGTTCGGTGTCGGGAAGAAGGACAAGGACTACGCCAAGCTGACGTCGGCCCGCCGCATCGACAGCCAAGACAGTCTGGGTCCGGCCCCGTCCGCGGCCATGAGCTCACTGAGTACCGCGGTGACGGGGATCCAGGCGGGCAGAGCACTGATAGGAGCCAGGAAGTCCTCCCAGGGCAGCGAGGAGGCATCGCAGGCTGCCAGTGAGGACGAGAGGAGGTCGAAGGTGTCCATCAGCGTGGAGGAGAGCGAGGCGGAGGCGAGTGGGAGCGGGAAGGAGAGAGCCTCCGACGAGGCCTCGGAGAGGAGCAGCGTGGATAAGGATTACCTGAAAGTGAACCTGGACCGATCCGACGCCAACGAGAGCACGGTGGACTCAGAGGAGGAGCCTGAGGAACATCCGGGGGATTCTGATGAAGAGGAGAAGTCCAAGTCTGAGGAGGATGAAGAGGAGAAGGAGTCTGGCACCGAGAAGGGATCAGGGACGGAAAAGGAATCAGATTCAGAGAAAGAGTCAGGCTCAGAAAAGGAATCAGGCTCAGCAAAGGAATCAGGCACAGAAAAGGAATCAGGCTCAGCAAAGGAATCAGGCACAGAAAAGGAATCAGGCTCAGAAAAGGAATCAGGCTCAGAAAAGGAATCAGGAACAGAAAAGGAATCAGGAACAGAAAAAGAGTCTGATTCAGAAAAAGAGTCTGATTCAGAAAAAGAGTCAGGGACAGAGAAAGAGTCAGGGACAGAGAAAGAGTCAGGGACAGAGAAAGAGTCAGGAACAGAGAAGGGTTCAGCCACTGAGGAGGAGTCTGCAGAGGAGGAAGAGGAGGCTTCTGGGGTGTCCAGAGAGAGTGGCTCTTCTGCCCGCTCCTCTATGAAGTCATCTGCCACGGGCATCAGTCAGGCCTCCTCTGAGCAGTCCAGCGCTGGCACACAGGGCAGTGTTAGGAGCAGTGCCTCGGGAATCAGCGGAAGTGCTAGAGGAAGCGCTAGCGGAAGTGGTAGCGAAAGTGCTAGCAGAAGCGCTAGTGGAAGCGCTAGTGGAAGCGCTAGTGGAAGCCCTAGTGGAAGCCCTAGTGGAAGCCCTAGTGGAAGCGCTAGCAGAAGCGCTAGCAGAAGCGGAAGCGCTAGCAGAAGCGGAAGCGCTAGTGGAGGCGCTAGTGGAAGTGCTAGTGGAAGCGTCAGAGGTGCCGGCAGTGCTGCCTCCCAGTCTGGCTCATCGCTGAAGTCCTCCGTGAGGTCATCACAAAGCGCCAAGGTCTCAGAGAAGTCGAGTCCCGGGGGGGAGGGCAGTGGGGAGGAGGAGGAGTCAGGGACAGGGACAGGCAGCGACGCCCCAGAGCAGAGCGGGGCCAGCCAGAGCGAGCCATCGGGGTCTGAGGCCAGCGGCCCTGAGGACAGCCAGCTGACGGACCGGAGCTCCCTGGCCAGCGAGCGGAGCTCCACGTCCTCCAGGTCCGCCGGAGGCAGCCACCGCTCCCGCAAGTCCATCCTGACCCAGGCCTCGGAAGATGACATTGACGAGGAGAGCGGAGAGGAGGCGGAGTCAGAGGAGGACAGTGGGGCGGCAGACGACAGTAAAGATTCCTCCAGCGAGCAGAGTGACGGAGCTGCGTCCGGGAAGTCAAGCGTGGCGTCCGGAGATCCGGGGCCCTCTGGCCCCTCCCCCAGGGCCCCCGTGGCGCCTGAGCCAACCAGGCATCTTGCAGAGAGCTCTGACGAGAGCTACGAGGGGCTGTCCCCCATCTCGGAGGCGGACGAGGATGCCCTCAGCAGCAGCGAGGGGAACTCCACGGCCTTCTGAGGGCAGCGCCGGTCAGCAGGGAAGTAAGGCTAACCGGACTCGGAGTGGCGACTCGCATGGGAGTGAACTCAGTAGTGTGGTTTCCACTGGAGTGCTTTATACTGAAGCCTTCCCTCTCTCCTTCTCTCTCTCTCTCTCTCTCTGAGTTTGTGGAATAACTTTGGGAAAGAATCCTTGCGTAGAAGCTCACTGAATGATGCATCGTTTCCTCTGCTTTGAAATCTCTCCATTGTGGGAGTTCACCATCTACAGTGTACCGCATGTCATTTCCCTTTGAAAATCCTCTCTCTCTCTCTCTCTGTTTCCCTCTCTCTCTCATGTGGGAGAGAGAAACATGATGTTTTCCTTTACTACTGCAATTACCTTTGTGATATTGTTGTTGTTGCTGCTGTTGTTGTGGTTCTTGTGAATGTTCTGTGTAAGCTGTATACTAACCTGCTCCTGTCTGTTGTTCTGTGCAGCCTGGGAAGGTGAAGCGTGTCCAGCTGCTGGTGGACAGAGCATATGAGAGCTCCACAGGAGAGGACAGTACCGCAGAGTCCCACAGGAACCTCTTGACCAACAACACCGCAGAGAACCACAGGAACCTCCTGACCAACAACACCGCAGAGAACCACAGGAACCTCCTGACCAACAACACTGCAGAGAACCACAGGAACCGCCTGACCAACGCTAACAGCCACAGTAACATCAATGGCAACGTCTACCTTGCCCAGAACGGCACCATCGTCCGCACCAGGCGCCTCGGACACCCCAACAACCTAAAAGTAGGCTCTCCATGCCGCCTGGGCAAGCAGTTCAAAACGCTGGACAAGTTGGGCGTCACCCACGAGGAAAACGTCCCCCTCAACAGCACGGGGCTGACAGGAAACGGGACAGGTATGTGCATCTCTTCTGAGTTAAACATCAGCCTCAACACCCGGCCCTCCAGCGGCTCCCTGGGCTCCAGCCTCTCAGGCCTCAACATCATGGACTCCAAGCCCAACATGGCCAAGGCCCTGGATGAGAGGAGCAGCGGCCTGTGTGGGCCTGAGGAGAGGGAGTCGTGTGTGGACACCATCGGGGGCCCAGAGACCGCCGAGTCCCACAGCGAGCACACGCTGTCGGACGAGGAGGAGCTGTGGATGGGGCCCTGGAACAGCCTGCACATACCAATGACTAAGCTCTGACTGGACGCCACCGGAGATTAGCTTTCACACCATTTACTTTAAAAAACAATTTCACCAAGCTGTTACTGTTCCAGTTGAGCGGTACGGAACAAAATGATTGTGTATGTATCTCTGCTGTACAAGCATCAATCACTGTCCAGGCACTGACAGACACAGTGACTGCACTGAGGTAGGTTATCCTTGTGAATGATTTGATGGGGTTTAATCTGCTGGTCATTCAGGAGACTAATTCTTATGACAGACAGGGCGACTATAACATTATGGGACGAGTGGCTGAGAGGCAATTCATTCCTCTAAAGCAGGGAATGAGGTTGTGTATAGCAGGGATTGGCTACAGCCCTGGATACCTTAAGGAGGTCCTCTATCTACTCATAAGCTCTCTGGGTGGTCCCATGTTTTATAAGTGTTTGTTTTTAATCAGAGGTCTCAGAAAATGTTCCTCACATTGTTAATGTGAGGTGATACCAGAAAAAGATAGATATTAAGATTATTGTGACAGAGAAATTATTATATTATCATTACTAAATTGTGATATACTGTATGAGAATACGGTGAAAAAAAAATATTTTGCTAAAATGTAATTTTATTTGCAAGTAATGAAACTTTGTTGTTTGATTTTATGTTGTAATGGTTTGAAATCATTTTGAAATGTTATCAGAAGATCTATGAAATTATTTTTGTCTTTTTATATCAATGAGTCTGAGGAATGATTTTTGAAATTTTAACCTATGACTAAAGGTATAACACATACATTTCTGTCAATATTGTATTTCATCCATGTCACTATGGTCATTTAGGTTTTTATATTGACATTTGTAATTACAGAATGTGGTATTTTCAACTTCTTTAAACATGATGCAAAATCACTCTGTTTGAAATCTTTTCTAAACACATCAGGTCCCTCCAACTGAGGAAACAACCAAATAATGTAACAGATCAACAATAAAGTTTGAACTGCTGCGATATTGAGGTGTATGATCGACTGCTGGAGTGCTACAACAACTTCAGGGCTGAAGCTCAAACTCAGATGTTCCGCTGGAGGTATAAACAACCTTGGTGAGGAAACAGGGAGAAAATCTTTTATTCAGCACTTATTTAGAATCCAACAGAAATGTGTTTTGTTGGGCCAAGTCAGTCAGCAGCTGCATGTCCTGGCAGAGACTTCCAGAGGATCCTTGGGCGCTTCCTCAGCCTCCTGTGAGACACGGTTGGATGGGTAGTACTGCAGGCTATGGAATTAATCGTCTTTCGTAGGTGTGACAGTCAGTCAGTCTGTGTGGACAGTATAAATGTGAATTATAAAGCCGGGCTGATGCAAGCAGATGGAACGGAAGACAAAGTATTGTGATGAATGAAAGATGACCTCCCTGTTCTGAAACCGTCTCTCACAATGCCAGACAGACCCACTCATAGACCAGGAACATGCACCTTCGTGGAGAATGTCAAATGATCCAGACAGCAACAGCGGTGGTGAGGTTTTTCCCTTTCATATTGTCTTAGGAAAACTCAACATAGAACTGTGTCTAGCGCCTCATCTTTCTCATCACAGTGAATTTAACTTTTCCTACAGTATCGTGACTCCACCCTCTCCTACAGTATCATCATGACTCCACCCTCTCCTACAGTATCATGACTCCACCCTCTCCTACAGTATCATTATGACTCCACCCTCTCCTACAGTATCATTATGACTCCACCCTCTCCTACAGTATCATGACTCCACCCTCTCCTACAGTATCATGACTCCACCCTCTCCTACAGTATCATGACTCCACCCCCTCCTACAGTATCATCATGACTCCACCCTCTCCTACAGTATCATCATGACTCCACCCTCTCCTACAGTATCATGACTCCACCCTCTCCTACAGTATCATGACTCCACCCTCTCCTACAGTATCATGACTCCGCCCTCTCCTACAGTATCATGACTCCGCCCTCTCCTACAGTATCATGACTCCGCCCTCTCCTACAGTATCATGACTCCACCCTCTCCTACAGTATCATGACTCCACCGTCTCTATGGTAACATGACTCCACCCTCTGTGTCGCATAGGTAGAGGTATTGAAAGTCTACCAAGCCTGTTGGGTTATTTTAACCACAAGATGGCGCAAGAACCCTTTCTATGAGGGTCTCCTGTTGGCCTGAGTACAGTACATAGTGTAAGGATGTCTTTAGACCACAAGGTAGAGAGATATCTTTGTTACATTAATGAAGCAAAGTGGGTCCTCCAACTGTTCACATTTTCAGTAGCAGGGAAATGGATGAATGAGCCACTGGAATGAAAAGGGTTATGTTTAAGTGATTTAAGATGGAATACTAAATTCAGGAGAGGTACAGTATCTAATGTCTGCGGGCACTGGGGATGCTACTGTTAGGTGTCAAGTTCTTGTTGTGTCAACACACATGGGCTTGTATGTTGTAATGTTCCACATATACAGTGAGTTCCTGCTGTCTGAATATGTCCCGGAGTATTGAGAAACATCACATTCCTCTCAGTGTGGGTTTCCTGGAGCTCATCACGCTGTACATTAGCTATGATCTTTGCCTCCGTACATTAGCTATGCTCTTTGCCTAGTCGGAAGTATGGCAGACGGTCTGTTTCCTCTGTCCTAGTCCCTAGACGGTCTGTTTCCTCTGTCCTGCTCCCTAGGCAGTCTGTTTCCTCTGTCCCGCTCCCTAGACAGTCTGTTTCCTCTGTCCCGCTCCCTAGACAGTCTGTTTCCTCTGTCCTATGCCCTAGACAGTCTGTTTCCTCTGTCCCACCCCCTAGACAGTCTGTTTCCTCTGTCCTAGTCCCTAGACAGTCTGTTTCCTCTGTCCCGCTCCCTAGACAGTCTGTTTCCTCTGTCCCACCCCCTAGACAGTCTGTTTCCTCTGTCCCACTCCCTAGACAGTCTGTTTCCTCTGTCCTAGTCCCTAGACGGTCTGTTTCCTCTGTCCCGCTCCCTAGGCAGTCTGTTTCCTCTGTCCTAGTCCCTAGACGGTCTGTGTCCTCTGCCGCTCCCTAGACGGTCTGTTTCCTCTGTCCTAGTCGCTAGACGGTCTGTGTCCTCTGTCCTAGTCCCTAGACGGTCTGTTTCCTCTGTCCCGCTCCCTAGACAGTCTGTTTCCTCTGTCCTAGTCCCTAGACAGTCTGTGTCCTCTGCCGCTCCCTAGACAGTCTGTTTCCTCTGTCCTAGTCCCTAGACGGTCTGTTTCCTCTGTCCCGCTCCCTAGACAGTCTGTTTCCTCTGTCCTAGTCCCTAGACGGTCTGTGTCCTCTGCCGCTCCCTAGACAGTCTGTTTCTCTGTCCTAGTCCCTAGACGGTCTGTGTCCTCTGTCCTAGTCCCTAGACGGTCTGTTTCCTCTGTCCCACCCCCTAGACGGTTTTTTTCCTCTGTCCCACCCCCTAGACAGTCTGTTTCCTCTGTCCCGCTCCCTAGACAGTCTGTTTCCTCTGTCCTAGTCCCTAGACGGTCTGTTTCCTCTGTCCCACCCCCTAGACAGTCTGTTTCCTCTGTCCTAGTCCCTAGACGGTCTGTTTCCTCTGTCCCGCTCCCTAGACAGTCTGTTTCCTCTGTCCTAGTCCCTAGACGGTCTGTTTCCTCTGTCCTAGTCCCTAGACAGTCTGTTTCCTCTGTCCTAGTCCCTAGACAGTCTGTTTCCTCTGTCCTAGTCCCTAGACGGTCTGTTTCCTCTGTCCTAGTCCCTAGACAGTCTGTTTCCTCTGTCCTAGTCCCTAGGCAGTCTGTTTCCTCTGTCCCGCTCCCTAGACAGTCTGTTTCCTCTGTCCTAGTCCCTAGACAGTCTGTTTCCTCTGTCCTAGTCCCTAGACGGTCTGTTTCCTCTGTCCCACTCCCTAGACAGTCTGTTTCCTCTGTCCCACCCCCTAGACAGTCTGTTTCCTCTGTCCTATCCCCTAGACAGTCTGTTCCCTCTATCCTGCTCATAAACAGTGTGTTTCATGGCAGACAGTGCTAGTCAGAGAGAACTAGTCAGAGAGAACAAAGTGTTTGCCGTTTATGGAAAGATCAAGGTCATGAAGTGTATATCTGCTGAGTCGGGGCAAGTCAGTTATTAGGGAACTTATCAGTTCAAGTTAAGCTCTACTATGTTTCCTCATCACCAGCTTGGTCGTGAACATAAACCACTCCCAGGAGAGCACCTCACCTCTCATACCCAGACCAGATTACACACACCTCACCTCTCATACCTAGACCAGATTACACATACCTCACCTCTCATACCTAGACCAGATTACACACAAGTTCACCTCTCATACCTGGTCCAGATTACACACACCTCACCTCTCATACCTAGACCAGATTACACACACCTCACCTCTCATACCTAGACCAGATTACACACACCTCACCTCTCATACCTAGACCAGATTACACATACCTCACCTCTCATACCTAGACCAGATTACACACAAGTTCACCTCTCATACCTGGTCCAGATTACACACACCTCACCTCTCATACCAGCACCAGATTACACACACCTCACCTCTCATACCTAGACCAGATTACACACACCTCACCTCTCATACCTAGACCAGATTACACACACCTCACCTCTCATACCTAGACCAGATTACACACACCTCACCTCTCATACCTAGACCAGATTACACACACCTCACCTCTCATACCTGGACCAGATTACACACACACCTCACCTCTCATACCTAGACCAGATTACACACACCTCACCTCTCATACCTAGACCAGATTACACACACCTCACCTCTCATACCTAGACCAGATTACACACACCTCACCTCTCATACCTAGACCAGATTACACACACCTCACCTCTCATACCAGGACCAGATTACACACACCTCACCTCTCATACCCAGACCAGATTACACACACCTCACCTCTCATACCTAGACCAGATTACACACACCTCACCTCTCATACCTAGACCAGATTACACACACCTCACCTCTCATACCTAGACCAGATTACACACACCTCACCTCTCATACCTAGACCAGATTACACACACCTCACCTCTCATACCTAGACCAGATTACACACACCTCACCTCTCATACCTAGACCAGATTACACACACACCTCACCTCTCATACCTAGACCAGATTACACACACCTCACCTCTCATACCTAGACCAGATTACACACACCTCACCTCTCATACCTAGACCAGATTACACACACCTCACCTCTCATACCTAGACCAGATTCAACACACACCTCACCTCTCATACCTAGACCAGATTCAACACACACCTCACCTCTCATACCTAGACCAGATTACACACACCTCACCTCTCATACCTAGACCAGATTACACACACCTCACCTCTCATACCTAGACCAGATTACACACACACCTCACCTCTCATACCTAGACCAGATTACACACACACCTCACCTCTCATACCTGGACCAGATTACACACACACCTCACCTCTCATACCTAGACCAGATTACACACACCTCACCTCTCATACCTAGACCAGATTACACACACCTCACCTCTCATACCTAGACCAGATTACACACACCTCACCTCTCATACCTAGACCAGATTCAACACACACCTCACCTCTCATACCTAGACCAGATTACACACACCTCACCTCTCATACCTAGACCAGATTACACACACACCTCACCTCTCATACCTAGACCAGATTACACACACCTCACCTCTCATACCTAGACCAGATTACACACACCTCACCTCTCATACCTAGACCAGATTACACACACCTCACCTCTCATACCTAGACCAGATTACACACACACCTCACCTCTCATACCTAGACCAGATTACACACACCTCACCTCTCATACCTAGACCAGATTACACACACCTCACCTCTCATACCTAGACCAGATTACACACACCTCACCTCTCATACCTAGACCAGATTACACTCACCTCACCTCTCATACCTAGACCAGATTACACACACCTCACCTCTCATACCTAGACCAGATTACACACACCTCACCTCTCATACCTAGACCAGATTACACACACCTCACCTCTCATACCTAGACCAGATTACACACACCTCACCTCTCATACCTAGACCAGATTACACACACCTCACCTCTCATACCTAGACCAGATTACACACACACCTCACCTCTCATACCTAGACCAGATTACACACACCTCACCTCTCATACCTAGACCAGATTACACACACACACACCTCACCTCTCATACCTAGACCAGATTACACACACCTCACCTCTCATACCTAGACCAGATTACACACACCTCACCTCTCATACCTAGACCAGATTACACACACCTCACCTCTCATACCTGGACCAGATTACACACACCTCACCTCTCATACCTAGACCAGATTACACACACCTCACCTCTCATACCTAGACCAGATTACACACACCTCACCTCTCATACCTAGACCAGATTACACACACCTCACCTCTCATACCTAGACCAGATTACACACACCTCACCTCTCATACCTAGACCAGATTACACACACCTCACCTCTCATACCTAGACCAGATTACACACACCTCACCTCTCATACCTAGACCAGATTACACACACACCTCACCTCTCATACCTGGACCAGATTCAACACACACCTCACCTCTCATACCTAGACCAGATTCAACACACACCTCACCGCTCATACCTAGACCAGATTACACAAACACCTCACCTCTCATACCTAGACCAGATTCAACACACACCTCACCGCTCATACCTAGACCAGATTACACACACACCTCACCTCTCATACCTAGACCAGATTACACACACCTCACCTCTCATACCTAGACCAGATTACACACACACCTCACCTCTCATACCTAGACCAGATTACACACACCTCACCTCTCATACCTAGACCAGATTACACACACACCTCACCTCTCATACCTAGACCAGATTACACACACCTCACCTCTCATACCTAGACCAGATTACACACACCTCACCTCTCATACCTAGACCAGATTACACACACCTCACCTCTCATACCTAGACCAGATTACACACACCTCACCTCTCATACCTGGACCAGATTACACACACCTCACCTCTCATACCTAGACCAGATTACACACACCTCACCTCTCATACCTAGACCAGATTACACACACCTCACCTCTCATACCTAGACCAGATTACACACACCTCACCTCTCATACCTAGACCAGATTACACACACCTCACCTCTCATACCTAGACCAGATTACACACACCTCACCTCTCATACCTAGACCAGATTACACACACCTCACCTCTCATACCTAGACCAGATTACACACACCTCACCTCTCATACCTAGACCAGATTACACACACACCTCACCTCTCATACCTGGACCAGATTCAACACACACCTCACCTCTCATACCTAGACCAGATTCAACACACACCTCACCGCTCATACCTAGACCAGATTACACAAACACCTCACCTCTCATACCTAGACCAGATTCAACACACACCTCACCGCTCATACCTAGACCAGATTACACACACACCTCACCTCTCATACCTAGACCAGATTACACACACACCTCACCTCTCATACCTAGACCAGATTACACACACACCTCACCTCTCATACCTAGACCAGATTACACACACCTCACCTCTCATACCTAGACCAGAATCAACACACCTCACCTCTCATACCTAGACCAGATTACACACACCTCACCTCTCATACCTAGACCAGATTACACACACCTCACCTCTCATACCTAGACCAGATTACACACACCTCACCTCTCATACCTAGACCAGATTACACACACCTCACCTCTCATACCTAGACCAGATTACACACACCTCACCTCTCATACCTAGCAGAGCTCGCCCTGTCTAGAAAGCTAAAAAGAACCCAATGAAGACCTACATTTACTAGAAACGGCTACACACCAGGATGTCTGATTTGAGCTCAAATTATTTTGATATTGCTGTAATGTCCCTGAAGAGGTTGTTAACCCATCTGTAGGACCTTTCATCTGTAGGACCTTTCATCTATAGGACCTTCCATCTATAGGACCTTTCATCTATAGGACCTTCCATCTATAGGACCTTCCATCTATAGGACCTTCCATCTATAGGACCTTTCATCTGTAGGACCTTTCATCTGTAGGACCTTCCATCTGTAGGACCTTCCATCTATAGGACCTTCCATCTATAGGACCTTTCATCTGTAGGACCTTCTATCTATAGGACCTTTCATCTATAGGACCTTCCATATATAGGACCTTCCATCTATAGGACCTTCCATCTGTAGGACCTTCTATCTATAGGACCTTTCATCTATAGGACCTTCCATCTGTAGGACCTTCCATCTATAGGACCTTCCATCTATAGGACCTTTCATCTATAGGACCTTTCATCTATAGGACCTTTCATCTATAGGACCTTCCATCTATAGGACCTTTCATCTGTAGGACCTTTCATCTGTAGGACCTTCCATCTGTAGGACCTTCCATCTATAGGACCTTCCATCTATAGGACCTTTCATCTATAGGACCTTTCATCTATAGGACCTTTCATCTATAGGACCTTCCATCTATAGGACCTTCTATCTGTAGGACCTTCCATCTATAGGACCTTTCATCTATAGGACCTTCCATCTATAGGACCTTCTATCTGTAGGACCTTCTATCTGTAGGACCTTCCATCTATAGGACCTTCCATCTATAGGACCTTTCATCTGTAGGACCTTCCATCTATAGGACCTTCTATCTGTAGGACCTTCCATCTGTAGGACCTTTCATCTATAGGACCTTCCATCTATAGGACCTTCCATCTGTAGGACCTTCCATCTATAGGACCTTTCATCTATAGGACCTTCTATCTGTAGGACCTTTCATCTGTGGAAGAGGATACCTCAGTGTGCTGGTGTTAGTTCTACCATAGACCTCTCCAAGGTTAGAATAGTTTTGCTTTTTTCCATTAGTTTTTATTTTCATATTGTTTAACTTTTTCTTTTCTATTTTAGTTTAGTTTTAATACATTTTTAAAGCAGGTTTGCCAGTTTAGTTTTTATTTTTTTGAAAATGCTTAGATTTCCTTTTTTTACGTAGGCCTGTTGTGGTTGTTCACATGCCTCTGTAATATGATCTTTAGAAACATCTTTAGACACGAAATAGCTTCCTCACTTGCTCCGGCACGCATGCGCACAGCGTGCTGGAGCAACGATTGCGCGCTGTGCGCATGCGTGCTGGAGCAAGTGGGGAAGCTATTTCGTTTCGAAAGACGTTTCTAAAGATCATATTACAGAGGCATGTGAAAAACCACCACAGGCCTACGCTCTATGTAAGCACAACTAGCGATTCATAAAGACAGATTGATGAAAACAACCGTTTCGCGGCAGAAAATAGATTTTTAGAAACTGCATTCTCGGTGCCCCCACCACCGCCATTACATGGATATACTGGCTCGCGCTGGATTTTACATTTCTTCTACATGCCTCCGAACTACACCAAAGTGATCTCGGTGAGTCAAACGTCTTATAATATGTCGTAAATAAGGTCCAGGTTGTCAAAAACGAGCATTGTCCTTTAACTATAATAGCCTTGGACCTCACTCAGGAGGACTAACAGCTATCCTACTGCTGTTGCACCACTCTGTCTGGATAATGGCAGCAGTATAATTACATTAAATGCTGTAATTAGCAAGGTGTTGACTAAATCAAGCTTTAGAGAAGCTCTCCTCGCTTACCGAGTGGTTTCTGAGCCCTCAGCAGAGCAGACGTATCCACTGAGCTATCTGTGTAATCGAAACACATCTTAATGCATATTGCAGAAAGAGGACAGAAATTGACGACTCTTCTAATTGGCGGGAAGCTAGAGATCAGAGAGGAACGTTGTTGTTGGTGGTTAGGGCTAGCTCTGCCAGGAGGAGGAGACAGACTGTTCTCACCAGGCCTCTCAGACTCTGCTCCTGATCTAGCTCTTGTCTGCTTCTCTCCTGACTTTGAGATTAGAAGTGGCCCTCTTCCCAGTCAGAACTCTGTCATATACGTTAACAGGAGGAATGTCTGCCCCCTACAGTACACTGGGCTCACAGCAGGGGCCAGAGAACCCTTGGTTCCACAATAGTCATAATCAAGGAGGTGAAACGTAAATGTTGGGGGAAACATTTCACTGCAGTTTGGCTAATTAAGTATAGCATGAGTTTCTGGCTCTTAAATGAACCTTGATTGACTGGTAGCCACTGCTTGGCTTTTAGGGATAATGTTTGCGTTCACAGCTACTCTGCTGTGGTTTTTAGTAATGTTGCATTAGCTGTCCTCTGCTGTGTTTGTGCATGGCTGTAAGCCAGCACTATAGATAGCATTTGCCGGGTTGTCACTCCCTCCCTCCTTTACTTTGGTCAATGTTGTATTTCTCTGTTGGCACCACAAGAGGCAGTAGTCCCAGCACACCAAAATAAAGGACACCAAAATCAACCCGTCGATCTCCACTGCACAAGTAGAGTAGTGGTGAAAGTCCCAAACCTCCACACGTTCATCCTTTCACTCTTTCACTCAACTTTTTCCCAGATAACACACAGATATCGGTTCTCCATTGGAATCAGAGTGACAATCCGCTGGAGTGTTTCTACTGGGGGGTGTCTAGAGGGGCACCGTTGTTAAACAGCTGGAGAATTTCTGCTGGCGAGTCTGTAGCGGTCTCTGAGCAGAATTCAATCCGCATGCACCGACGCCCTGCCTGCCCTGTCACCCTGCCCTGTCACCCTGCCCTGTCACCCTGCCCTGGCACCCTGCCCTGGCACCCTGCCCTGTCACCCTGCCCTGTCACCCTGCCCTGTCACCCTGCCCTGTCGCTTTTCTGATGGTAAAACTCATGTGGACCTCTGTTGGGATACCTTCGTAATTCAGTTTGCATGGCACGCCCTCCCCTGTCCCTTTTCCCATGGTGCAACTCGGTTAGGATACCGTCAAAATTCCGCTTGCAACCGTCACTGGAGGGTAGTCTTGAACAACCCGGTCACTGCAACCAGCTCAACACGACGCCCCGGACAGGTCAGGTAAATTCTCATTCAAAATGTAAAGCTGTATACAAACACGTAAAGTTAGCCTAGTCGCCAGCTACTGTGTTGTATTTGTAAGTCTTTTATTAGTATAGAGATGGATAATAATGTGAGGGATAATAATATTTGAACAAGGTGATGAAAGTGTACTGGTTCAATCCCTTAATGGTGAGATTCTACCGCAATGTTTTATCATTGCTTAGAAATGCCCGGTAAATTAGTGTTATGCTGTGTTCACACCGGGCGCAAATTTTTCAAGTCGACATTCGCAAAAGTTTTTTTTTTTTTTTTACTTTCTGCGGCGGATTCGCGCGGCGACCCATTGATCCCGCGAGATTGGGCGAACTGGGCGAGATTGGGCTGGGCTGCGCAAATGTTCTCGCCGCGCCCGATGTGAACACAGCATTAGCCCTATGTTGCTAGCTATATTAGCGTTAGCCCTATGTTGCTAGTTATGGCTTCTGTAGGGATTTTGAAAGCTTCTTCTACTATTATCATGTAATCCCTGGTTATAGGCTATTGGTAGCTAAGAGTAACTGTACTTTGTTTGATTTGTATGTTCATTACGTTCTGTTGTCCAAGTATGAATTAGTCCACGTTCTTGTTAGTTGGCTGCAAAACTATTATCAGTGATAGACTGCATTCACCGTTTTCAGGCAGCAGGAGGGCAGTAAGGCTTAGATGGACTGTGTTCCTTGTTCAGTTTCAGCAATTCAATGAGTATTTGAGTTAGGCTATTTAGTTATTTGTGTATTTCTGTTAGTCATATATTATATTTCTTTATTATTTCAGAGACCACACACTCATTGTCTGTTATGTAAGTGAATAGAATTGAAAGGTCAAATGATGCTTAAGGGTTTAAAAAGTAGTAATAAGTAAAAAGTATTCTCTCCTCTCACTTAAGAAACTGGGCCCAGCATCATGATCGCAAGTTTATATAGTTTAGATATTTTTAAGCAATGGTAGTGTCTACTTGTCATGTCAGTGAGTCTAACACAATTGATAATGCATGGGCTGTGTATTTTGTCTTTTCCCACATGTGACCTTTATTCCTGTCTGTGCTGATCATCGACCACTATGTTCCTGTGATCTGGAATAAAACAAGTGCAGAGGTAGTGATGTTTTCTCTTCCAATGTCTAGTTAATGGAGTAAACAGTGAACAATTCACCAAGGGGTGGATCAGGATCTGCTTTAATTAGGTCCTCAGGAATTTTTGCAATCAGACGTGGGCCTTACAAAAGGTTGAGAATCCCTGGTGTAATGCAATAGTCTGTTGTAAATAAATCATGTTTAGAATTTAAAGCATGCCCCAAATGAATGGGTACCTCAGAGCATGAAGGTGTCAGTCCCTCCTCTCCCAACTGTCCTGTCCTTTTCTACTGTCGCTGTGCCATTAAAGCAGAAATGTGTTTCTGAGCTCATATCTTCTTTATCCCTCTTAGGTGCTACGCAGAAAAACCCAGTCATGAGGGGAACCACTGAGGAGGCACTGCAGCAGGAGGCTACCAAGTACCTGAAGGGGGCGTCAGACAGGGAGGGTGGCTGGAGCAACTCAAAATACTGAACTGCTTAGGAGCACCTGGTTCCATGGCCCCAGACACTGGGCTGACTGTGATGTCAAACAAGTCTGTAAGCTTTTGTTTTTGTTTTTTAAAGTCTGTTTTGCAGATTAATTAACTGTGTCAAACTGATTGCAGAAACTGGGTGACCAATTACAAGACCCATTGTTATACTAGACTTGTGCTTACTGTTATGTTTCTCTGTGAATGCAACTCTGTGTTTTGTTTTCTGCTCCTCCTGTTCTCGGTCCCACTCCCAGATTCCTGAGTGGATCCAGTTATAATTAATATAATTCAATTCAAAGCATTTTAATAAATGAGCATTGTGATTTGTCATTTGTGTTTCTCACTGGATGTAATAGAAGCAGGGCTGCCAACAGGGGGGGACGAAGGGGACAGTTGTCCCCGGGCCCCAGATCAGGGGGGGCAAACTGACCCTCTAACCTTGAAATAATCTGCTGGAATATTTTCTCAAAAATAAATATCCGTGAAGACTTAAGTTATATTTTATATTGATAATTTTCCTTGACATAGTGGTCAAGAACAGATCCAGGTCCCCTCCCTGGAGCCCAATGCACAAATAGTTTGGTCCGTCTTAAGTTTAACATCAATCTCTCAGGCAGCAAATATAAAAGCACTGGAGAAGAGATGACCCGCTTGCGTGGATCATGGGGCAGTATTCTGACAGAGGCAACTGCTGCCAGGGCCATGGCCATCGAACCCAAGTTCAAAATGAGACAGAGAAAGAGGAAGCGCTTTTTTGATGAGTCAGATTCAGAGCATGATGCGATGTGAGGAAAGCCTGGCAACTTTATTCAGAAATAAAGTGTTTAAAATATGAGAATGATCTCTCACAGTCACTCGAAGATCATTTCCACCATGTAAATACTATCTACAGTGCGACATTTGAAGACGGTCTCGGACCTTTGGACCTTTTGAACGCTATATACAAAATGGAGCTACAGAGTATATTTGGAGACCTGTGCGTCTTGTTGCGCATGTTCCTAACCCTGCCAGTGACTGTGGCTGGAGGCGAGCGCACCTTCAGTAAACTGAAACTGATCAAAAAAAAGTTTTGCGCTCCACAATGTCACAGGAGAGGTTAAACGGCCTGGCAATACTCTCCAGGGAGCGTGAACTGGCAGAGAAAATGAACTTCAATGACCTCATCAATGACTTAACAACCCGAAATGTTTGGCGCTTGTCTTTCGTACATTAAACATTGGAACTGATGTTTTTTGTTTTTTTGTTTATTGACAAAACAAAAGATTATTTCCTTTGCGATCCTTGATGTAAGTGATCTGTAGCCTACATGGGTATATTTATCTGCGCAGTAAACATAAACAAGTTGGTAGCCATAAAGTGTTGTCTGTTTCATTCATTTATTGCATTAACACATTACTTTTTTTTTGTTGTCCCGCGCCTGGGCTAGGCACACTGTATAGAAGCTATGTAAAAATGTGGTTACCTGGTGGTGCTATATCAGTTATTGAATTAATGTGCAGTAATTGAACATTTGAAATACTCCTGTTTTGAAATTATACCTATATTATAGGTGTCTCAATAATTACCCATTATATATTAGGCTATACTTTGCATGTATTACCAGGTAAATGTTTAGTAATTGGGGGACTATGAAAGGAAGGGTTACCCTCCCCCCCCGCAAAAAATCAGAGTAAGTTACTTTAGCAATAGAAATCCATAAGCCTAGGATGGGCCTGGGATATAGACAATGAAATGGTGGTGGAGCAACAGCGGGAGCACTTGGGATTACTAGCAGGCCCTGACGCTAATAATCCGCCAGAGGTCCGCTTGCCTTTCGATGTGCAAATGGCCATGAACCCGCCCGCGGATTCCACCGGAGGTCCGCCAGCTCGTCCATCAGGGACCCGCTGTAGGTCCACTAGCCTTGTGTTATCTGGGTTTATCCCTTACCTTTGTCCAGAAACAGAAGTTGAACCAATTGCAGCAAAATAGCTAACGTTACAGGAATCATCAGTGTAACTGCTTTAGCCACTGACCGCTACCATTAATGTTATGGAAGCTGCTGCTAGTTGTTGTGAGCTCATGAGCTAACTGGCTATCCCACTCTCATTGTGCTGGATTAGCATTGGAAGCATTGGAACTGATGTGTCCAGGTGACAAGACCGATCTTAATTTATCAGACATTATTTCATGTCATTTCAATTCACAGCTATTTCAGTGGCATGACTAGCTTCCGTCCTACCAGTCCTGAACAGAAACAGTTCAGCCATGCACATAAGCCAGGCTGGACCTGGCCTGGTTTTTCAGTAATGTTGCGTTAGTTGTGCTGTGTTTTTTTAGTAATGTAGCGTTAGCTGTCCTGTGTTTGTTAAGGCTCTGCATGGTTATTGTTTGTCAGGGCTCTAAATGGTTAAGACAAAATAATTTGTAGTTGTTTTTACTCTGACCTGATTCTTAGTTGGCTCAGCGTGTTTGTTACAGATCCGTCCACGTTAAGATGAAGTGCTATTTTGGAAGTTTAGAGGTGCTTAGGCAGAGTAGATTCAGGTCCATCATCATCTCCTCATTTCCTCCAGGCTATTTCAGAGCCCGTCTCTTCAGAGCAGCAGCCCCGCCATGATGACCACAGTGGGGCTGTTTAGGAGCTGTTAGAGAGCCAGTCAGGATATTAGGATGTCCCTGGGCTTGTTTTGACGTCTCAAAGCTCCTCCTCTGCTCTGGATGTATTTCCATGAGCCATCTGATGTAAGGCCGTTTTTTAAAAGCAATTTCAGAAATACGTTTTGGGTTTCTGTAACTATATATTGTACATTTTGAGTGCGTTATAATTCCTATGCTGCACATTGTTATTTTGGAAATGTACTCCAACCCAAATTAAGGTTTAACTGACAGACAGGTCACACACACACACACACACACACACACACACATACATGAACATACACACACACACTCTCTCTCTCTCTCTCTCTCTCTCTCTCTCTCTCTCTCTCTCTCTCTCACACACACACACACACACACACACACACACACACACACACACACACACACACACACAGGCAGACATGCTGTTCACTCAAGCAGCTTGTTCCTGTGACATCCCACCCAAAGGTTATATTATATCTGAAATGTTGGGTGTAGCAAACTACATGCTCCACTGTCTGGCTGGTCTAATGAAGGGCTTGCTGATCCGTGGGCTTGTGTTTCATACTGTATGTATACACTATATTGCTCTGCTGCTCTCGTAGGATACTAAAACATATCCTTCCCTTCCTTCCTTGAAAACCAGAATGAGCGCTGTGGTCGAAGTTCTTGTGAATTCATCTCTGTATTATGGCACTACTAGGTACTTCTATCAGGTGTATGAGACACACCCTGGGAGACTGGAGAGCCTGTCTCTCCTTTTATCCACCAAAACAGTCCATATGTTAGCTGACTGCTACTGTACCAAGGTGCTTCAGGCATACAGGCAACGGTGATATAAATTGTGAGACAGTTTTAATGAGGTTGTGTTAATGTAGTTGTGAGTCTTTGTGTGTGTTTGTGTACGTGGCCACTGGCCAGACGTGTCAAGGCTGAGAGTGTTCAGCACCCGCAGTGTTAATGCAGAGTGTCAACCCAGCAGGGATCCTTGTTAAAAAGCAATTAAGCCAAAATGATTTAAACATTGTGTGGTTTGGCTATTGGCAAGCCTTGAGGTACACACACTGAGTTGTTGTCTTAAAAAATGAGAATTTGACTGTCTGCTCACATTTAAACTGCCATTTGTGCAAATGTAGCTCTAACCACACTTTCTTACAAGCGCCAAACCATACCAAACCACAGACTGCACACAGACATGCACACACACACACATGCACACACACACACATGCACACACACCCTTCACTGCACATGAGGAGTAATTGATGGGTTTGACTAGTTTTTGGTGCATTAAAACAGTAGATGTTGATTTAAATGGCTGGGGTTGAGACACACTTTTGTGGATGTCTGTGAGTCTGCAAGACACTGGTGACTACTGACCAAACACGTGGCACCAAGCGCCACCCCGTCCCGTTACCACTGTGTTGGGCCACCCCGTCCCGTTACCACTGTGTTGGGCCACCCCGTCCCGTTACCACTGTGTTGGGCCACCCCGTCCCCTTACCACTGTGTTGGGCCACCCCGTCCCCTTACCACTGTGTTGGGCCACCCCGTCCCGTTACCACTGTGTTGGGCCACCCCGTCCCCTTACCACTGTGTTGGGCCACCCCGTCCCCTTACCACTGTGTTGGGCCACCCCATCCCGTTACCACTGTGTTGGGCCACCCCGTCCCCTTACCACTGTGTTGGGCCACCCCGTCCCGTTACCACTGTGTTGGGCCACCCCGTCCCGTTACCACTGTGTTGGGCCACCCCGTCCCCTTACCACTGTGTTGGGCCACCCCGTCCCGTTACCACAAACAGCATCTGTCAGTGTGCAGATGCCTTGACTTGACAACTGTAGAGAATCCTTGAAGATGGTAACCATGACAGTGATGTTTTGGTGTCTCTTTCCAAAAGCACAAGTCATCCACACAACCCTGAGGGAGTTCCGGTAGTGTGTGAAGCTGCAGTGTGATGCTGAACCAGAACTCTCTGTTCCTCTGGAGGGGAAGGGAACTCTGTACTGAGAGCTGAGAGCTGTTAGCAGATTATAACCCAACACGGCTGCGTGCAAATGTGCTCATCACAGCCAGACTGCTTACATGTGGTTTAGAGCATCTGTGTGGTCTGCTGGGTAGAAGACAGACAGAGGGAGACGGAGACTGGGAGAGGGTGGGAAGGAAAGAGGGAGAGAATGGAGGGAGGGAGGGAGGGAGGGAGGGAGGGAGGGAGGGAGGGAGGGAGGGAGGGAGGGAGGGAGGGAGAGACCACGGCACTACTCACAAGCCTTCAGTTTTTCCATCACCACTGTCGCCACTACGACTCTGTACCCTTTTTAGTGCTTTTGAGGCCAGGGGACAGAGAGAGAGAGAGATAGACACGGAGTGAGAGAGAGAGAGAGAGAGAGAGAGAGAGAGAGAGAGAGAGAGAGAGAGAGAGAGGAGAGTCTGAGCGGGGGAGCCATCTGTCTGGAGTCTAGTGGATGACTTATGAGGATGATGGTTAGGTCTGCTGGAGGCTGGTGTTTAATGGTGCCGGCTGGTGAAGGGAGGATTGTGTGTGTGTGTTGGGGGGGAGGGGGGGGGGGGCTTAGACCAAATCTGCGGTCAACTACCAACCAGCCCCGCCCTCCCCGGCCCCTCTCCCGTCCACGTGCTGTGTTTGTTTACGAGGTTGTTGAACCACACTGCGGTGCCTGTGGTGGACTGACACAAGGCGATGGTAGCCTAATGCCCTGCCCTTTAAATCCAGCCTAATGCCCTGCCCTCTAAATCCAGCCTAATGCCCTGCCCTTTAAATCCAGCCTAATGCCCTGCCCTTTAAATCCAGCCTAATGCCCTGCCCTTTAAATCCAGCCTAATGCCCTGTCCTTTAAATCCAGCCTAATGCCCTGCCCTTTAAATCCAGCCTAATGCCCTGCCCTTTAAATCCAGCCTAATGCCCTGCCCTTTAAATCCAGCCTAATGCCCTGCCCTCTAAATCCAGCCTAATGCCCTGCCCTTTAAATCCAGCCTAATGCCCTGCCCTCTAAATCCAGCCTAATGCCCTGCCCTTTAAATCCAGCCTAATGCCCTGCCCTTTAAATCCAGCCTAATGCCCTGCCCTTTAAATCCAGCCTAATGCCCTGCCCTTTAAATCCAGCCTAATGCCCTGCCCTTTAAATCCAGTCTAATGCCCTGCCCTTTAAATCCAGTCTAATGCCCTGCCCTTTAAATCCAGCCTAATGCCCTGCCCTTTAAATCCAGTCTAATGCCCTGCCCTTTAAATCCAGTCTAATGCCCTGCCCTTTAAATCCAGCCTAATGCCCTGCCCTTTAAATCCAGCCTAATGCCCTGCCCTTTAAATCCAGTCTAATGCCCTGCCCTTTAAATCCAGTCTAATGCCCTGCCCTTTAAATCCAGCCTAATGCCCTGCCCTTTAAATCCAGCCTAATGCCCTGCCCTTTAAATCCAGTCTAATGGCTGCTCAGTACCCGTATACCTTTCCATGGGGGCCCTCGCTCTGAGGACCCAGTGAACACATGGCTGGGCCGGGGGCCGGGGGCCGGGGGCCGGGGGCCGGGGGCCGGGGGCCGGGGGCCGGGGGCCGGGGGCCGGGGGCCGGGGGCCGGGGGCCAGACCTTATACTACCTATCTGGGCTGCGCTGGCGCCAGAGGCTGCTGATCTGTTAGAGCTACTCCAACCATGATTTGGGATGTCTTTTTAATATCCACGACTGTGGCGTCTGTGACAGTTTGAATAGCTACTGGAGGACTGGGGGTTTGAACCCGAGCCCAGAGAACAGCTTGTTACTGTGATGTAGGGGACGGGATGTCTGAAGGGGAGATCTGAATTCTTAGAGCTGAGTTGTTGATTTCCATGCTCCAATTTGTTGCTTTGCTCAACAGCACTGAAAAGAAGTAAAGAGTCATGTTTTCCTAGATGATATTTTAATTGTTTGGGAACGGATTAACATTTCTGTCTCCCTCTGCTTCTGTGGTAAGTTGATAGCACGTGTGAGTGTTATTGGGGCAAATTATATGCAATATGAGAGCAAACATACAGCAACAATAAAAAGATCTGCGTAAACACAACATGTTTATGACTGCATGCCATTCTGTGTGGGCTCGCCAGTGTGATGAGACTCCCGTGAGAGGAAGAGCAGGTTACCATCCAAACCCACCACTGTTACTCAAGTCACAGCCCTTAAGCTAACGCACGGTTGACTGCCAGTCAAACAGTTTGTCTCATTAGCTGTTTATAAACTGGTGGACGTCAGCAGGCAGATAGTTTAATACCGTGTCACTCCTTGGGACTGGGAAAGGAGGCCAACCATGGGACATGAAAGAGAAGGGGTCTTTCAGTCCTGGGCCACCTGCTGGCTGGTGGAATATGTCTGTCTGATGTTCTACAGATACAAGTGCTGGTTGCTCAACACCGGGGGAGCCTGCATGCTTTCTGTTCAAACACAGATGAGACCACAGTCAGCAGACCGTGTGTTGAACACTCATCAAGCTGCGGTATGCAATTTCCTCCCCTCGCTCCTGGGCCTGTTTGTCCAACTGTCACTTCAGGAAGATTATGGTCTGCTTTCATCACAGCCTGAGCCGGGTGGGAGAATGTTCTGGAATCATGCTGTTTTCATGCTGTCATCATCGCATCTTTTAGTTGTCTAGTTCCAACAGAGGTCCTACCCAAAACTCTTGAGCTGCGTTCATCATAAGGCCTCTAACTATGTCTACATTAACCCTAACTATGTCTACATTAACCCTAACTATGTCTACATTAACCCTCTCCCCATTCTCTCAACAACAGTCACCCAATCAGAAATGGCTAATGGCAGGATATAGTGGGTACATCTTGATGAGTCTAGAACAAGATGAGGTCACCCTTTGTTGCTGATCTCTGGTCAGTTTGTTTTTGTCTCATATGATTATGGCTGGTCTGTGGTGAGGATAAGCTGATCCTAGATGTCTGCCCCACAGGCCTACCAGCCCTCTTCTCTCCAAAGCTCTAATCTGTCGGGGTACAATTTAGCTGATTTAGTCTTTGATGAGGCGTCCTCAGTCTCCCTGCTGATGAGCTGCTAGCTTAGCCGCTGTGGTCAGGACGCGCTCCCAGCGCCAGAGCCCGTCTATCCCAAGACAAACAGACACAGTGATTAGAATTAAGCTCTGCTATTAGGGGCCGGACTCTGAACAGATCAGGGGAGGAGTTGTGGCGCCTTTTTACTTCCATAATTGCAAGCAGTGAATTGATTCAAGGCTTAGGGCAGTCTAATTAGGCTGCTCATAGTTCTGTTAGAAACGAGCAGGAGTCTTGCAGATAACGAGATGTGAACAATAGGACTGAGCCTGAGAATGCGACCTGCATCAAAATAAGTGACTTAGTCTTTGGCTTGTTGGAGAGGACTGAGTAGAACTGAATTCCTCATGAAGGTTCTGCTTCTGGGAGGATTAGGGCGAAGGGGGCGTTTCCCTCCGGATGATTGACAGAACAAAGTGAGAGAGGGAGGGAGGGAGGGCAGGCCAGGAGTCTGCATGGCGCACCAACAGCAGCTTCACTCTTCAATCTACCAGATGAAAATTACCACCCCTGTCAAAGTGGAGGTGTTCACTGAGAGAGAGGGGGATGAGAAAGAGGGGAGTGAGAGAAAGAGAAGGAGAGAGAGGGAGAGAGAGACAGAGGGAGAGAGAGTGAGAGAGAGTGAGTGAGAGAGAGAGAGAGAGAGAGGGAGAGTTATGCAACCTGTGTGCTGAAGTCAGAGAGAGAGGGAGCTAAATGTGCTCCGGTCTGAGCAGCCAGGGGAGGCTGTGGTCTGGCTCTAGTGTTGATAGGCTGGATTGGAGAAGATTTCACAATGTTTTCTGACCCAAAAACCATTGTTGTGTTGCTAAATTCATGACTAAATTGAAAGTGGAATGAGAAGTGCCAGGGATACCACATCACAGGAGGTTTGGAAGACAATGTTTGGATAACAGAGAGAACAATAGATTCTATATCAGAATAATGGGTTCATCCAGAACTCAACAAAACCACTCAAGGAGAAAAGAACTGTGTAGCTTTCTCAAAATGACAGTAGGCTCCCCCATGTGATCAATTGACATGAAGAATTGGTCAGTCAGGCAGGACACAAGAGAAATAGCTTTTTTAAGCGCTAATATGTCAAAATTGTAGAATATCAAATGAGCTTTGATGTGTAGATGCTCATTTGCAACTGTTTAATCTTTAAACATGTTCTTCTTAGATCACCTTATATCACTTATCAGATTCGACAGCGTAGCCCACATATCATGGAGCCATATGCTATCCCATGTCCCCACCCCCCCTATAAAAATGCCCCTCCAATCTGCCTTCAGAGAGAGGGGGTGGATCATATTTTAGTGGGGGTGAGTTCTGATGTCTTCATAAATCAGCCTAATCGTAGGGTTGTGGTACACCCCTGCCTTGTTTGCGTCTTTGTTAATGCCGTGCACATGTGGCCAATGACATGCTGGGGTGTATCAGCGGGCTGCGCCACTCTGTCAGCTGTGGGGGTGGTTAGACAGACGTCTGCTGAGACAGTGTGCAGAGGAGGCATGCCAGACGTTGCTGGGATGTTTGGCTGTGGTCTTTGGCAGCAGAGACAGCCGTGCTAATGTAGCGTATAGCAAAGCTCTGAACCCCCACTGGGGACTGTTAACGCTCATCACGTTTATCACTCAGGGACTTTGGAGATGATATTTCCCTGCTTTAAGGAGTTGAACTTCAGTTTAAGTTATTCTAGCTATTCTATTCTTTTGTGTGCATCTAACCTGATTTTTTTATGTCAACACATTTGAGACACAAGCTGTTCTGTGTGTCCTGGAACTGTGAAAGGTTAGAGTGTAAGCACAAACTTTCTGACCTTTTCCACAATATATCTGTTCAAACAAAGGAGCAACGTTCTAGCAACAATCTGTTAGACTCCGTTGAACTTGACCTTGTGGAGAATCTCCCAGCTGGGTACCACATGCCCTCATATCTCCCACGTTCCATCACCCCGACCTTCTAACGGCGTTGCTCTCTTTATCTAGTCTCTATCGTCATAATAAAAAAAAGAGAAATACATTTATTTAGAGAATTCTCTCCTCAGTGGTCTCCCTCTCCCGACATGCTGTCTGGAGCGGAGACGGTCATCGTGTGTTAGCCAAAGGAGGCTATATTGGTGATGGCTGATGGAATGTGTTTGGTCTCTTTAGTACAGCTGCCATAATCACCACAGCGACAGCCTGTCTTAGTTCAGACAGAGCTCAGACGCAGGCCCTCTCACAGCCATGGACTCCTTCTGAAGTGGAACACATTTTCTAAATCAACGTCGTGTTTCTGATCTCTCATGGTGACTAAAAGTCACAGTCATGCATTTGATGCCCAGCAGGGAAATAAAGGTCATGGGCCTAATAATTCCAGGATGGAGCAACTGTGTTATTTCCTGTTTGATAATATGTCATAAGGGAGCGGTGATGAAACTGAGTGTTGAAGTGCGTGCTCCCTTTTGGGTTCTGTTGAATGGTATTGCTCTATCTGCCATAAGAACAATAGTCAATTAATAATGTAGCTTGGACTGCTGCACTATGTGTTTACGGTCTGAGGGAGGCAGTGTTGCTGCTGGTGAGCTGACAGAGCTAACCCTGTCACAGATAGAGCTAACCCTGTCACAGATACAGAGCTAACCCTGTCACAGATACAGAGCTAACCCTGTCACAGATAGAGCTAACCCTGTCACAGATAGAGCTAACCCTGTCATAGATACAGAGCTAACCCTGTCACAGATAGAGCTAACCCTGTCACAGATACAGAGCTAACCCTGTCACAGATACAGAGCTAACCCTGTCACAGATAGAGCTAACCCTGTCACAGATAGAGCTAACCCTGTCACAGATAGAGCTAACCCTGTCACAGATACAGAGCTAACCCTGTCACAGATACAGAGCTAACCCTGTCACAGATAGAGCTAACCCTGTCACAGATAGAGCTAACCCTGTCATAGATACAGAGCTAACCCTGTCACAGATAGAGCTAACCCTGTCACAGATACAGAGCTAACCCTGTCACAGATAGAGCTAACCCTGTCACAGATACGCAGGGCTGGTCAGAAGAGAGTGACAGAGCTAACCCTGTCACAGATACAGAGCTAACCCTGTCACAGATACAGAGCTAACCCTGTCACAGATACAGAGCTAACCCTGTCACAGATACAGAGCTAACCCTGTCACAGATACAGAGCTAACCCTGTCACAGATACGCAGGGCTGGTCAGAAGAGAGGGGCTGACAGAGCTAACCCTGTCACAGATACGCAGGGCTGGTCAGAAGAGAGGGGCTGTTTGCTGGCTATGGAGGCGACAACAGGGCCTTGTGTGGCTGTCACACTTTCCAGTCTGCCTGTCTGCCTGTCTGTCTGCCTGTCTGTCTGCCAGCCAGCCAGCCAGCCAGCCAGCCAGCCATACTGTACGTCTAGATCTGCTTGTGATTACTTTAACGGAGACTGTAAATCAGGACGCAGCGTGAGACCAATTTGTGGTGGGGCGGAGAAAAAACAATCTGGCCCCGGGTTTATGGAGTGGCCTTTGACTAAACACAACCCATTAACACATGTGAGGGAGAGGGAGGTAGAGAGAGAGAGAGAGAGAGAGAGAGAGGGGGAGAGGTAGAGAGAGAGAGAGAGAGAGAGAGAGGGGGAGAGGTAGAGAGAGAGGGAGAGAGAGAGAGAGGGGGAGAGGTAGAGAGAGAGGGAGAGAGAGAGAGAGGGGGAGAGGTAGAGAGAGAGGGAGAGAGAGAGAGAGGGGGAGAGGTAGAGAGAGAGGTAGAGAGAGAGAAATAGGGGGAGAGTTAGAGGGAGAAAGAGAGGGAGAGAGAGAGGGAGAGAGAGACAGGCACAGTGGCAGTGTGGTGGGGAGGACTCTTAAATAGGAGTCAGCTATTTACATACAGAACAAGTATCTTTTGTGTTGTTTTAAATTTGTAATTAGAGAAATAGCATGTAGCCTACTGGGAGGTTATTTACCCCATGTAGGCCTAGTTTGCCTGCATGACATCCACATCACATTCCTCTCACTCTTACTCTCGCTTAAAGAAATATTGTGTTCAGTATGTTCAGTACAAAACACATTTAGAGATCTCTTCCTTTCGCCCCTACAGTATGTCTCTTTCTACATCATGTCGTTGACCTGTGTGAGCTAAGTGTAGCCTGGGCCTCAGATCTCAGTCTCATCTCACAGGGATCGAACTTCACTCTGCTTGGCTGGGTGGCTAATCTAATGAGTAAGCACCAATAACAGCTTGGTCTGTGAATCAGAACACGACTGTCCCAACCCTTCAGATGAGACAGGACTGTTGCAGATTATCTGACAGGGCCAGAACTGGACACTTAACAGTCTTTTCCCCTTGGTTTATAATAACGTATCCGTGTAGACAAGCGGCGAAATTTGTTAATTTCTGAGGACAGCCAACCGCAGCCAATGCTCCAAACGAACTCAGAGGAGACGCATGGTAGCCATCTTTTGTAGCCTACGCTGCGCGTATGCGTAGTTAGAAGCAGTACTGTATACCGCAGGCTTTAGTTGTTCCAAAACAAACAGACTGGATGAATACTCGAAAATGGACGAGGGAAAAAGACTGCGCCGTCTCCAGTTCTGGTCCACTGGGATGATCTGCAGCAGTCCTGTGTCTTCTGAAGAGTTGGGACCGTCGTGTTCTGGCTCACAGCAGATCCAATGGCTCTCAAACCTTTATTGATTAGATTAGCCTCCCAGCCAAGATTTTAAAAACAGCAAGTATACCGCAGGCTTTAAAAATATGCCACTAGGGTTGCCAACTGTCTCACTCCCAAATAAGGGACAAAAGGTATCTTGCCACAACGGGGTGGGTATGGTGGGTATGGTGGGTATGGTGTCTTATTGAATTGGAAAGGCAAAAAATGTGTCCTGTAGATTCCTAGTCTATACTAAAACTGTGTCATTATGTCAGCTTATGTGAATTGATAATTCTCGACTGCATAAAGTACAGCAGCTTTGGAGTCACCCTGATGGGCTTAACCCACGTCTTTTCTGCTTCCTGTTGCTTATTGTAGCTGCACAGTCTTTTCTTTGTTGCAGGTTTATCCATATTTGCACATGCCAAACCAACCGAACAACACCAGACGTTAGGAAACTTTGCAGGAACTTGCACGTTTACTTGCTGCGTACCACGGATGTGCACGAGGGAGGCTGTGACTGTATCAATATAGGACAAGGGAGGTCCCTTATATATGCTACACAATTATTTAGCCCAATATAAAGGACCGGCTAATACAGGACAGTTGGCAACCTTTTTTTTTTTTCCTTTTCCTTTATAAGCCTACTTTTTTTTTAGGTCCCAAAAAACATCATAATAGCATTATATAAAAAATATTAACACAGAAATACAATAAAGAAGAAAAACAATAAGGCTGCATGTCCACTAGACAGTGATGCGCGAACCCCCTTTCGTGTGCCCCCTATCCCTCCCACTATTGACTCGCTCGTGGGCATTTCAATTCCTGTCACCTGCCGCCATTATCAGTTGACTCAGATGTGTCTGTAGGATTGTTAATGTGTCTGTAGGATTGTTAATGTGTCTGTAGGATTGTTAATGTGTCTGTAGGATTGTTCATGTGTCTGTAGGATTGTTCATGTGTCTGTAGGATTGTTCATGTATCTGTAGGATTGTTCATGTGTCTGTAGGATTGTTAATATGCCCCTTTGTTAAGTTTTAATGTCATTTCAGGCGAGAATGTTAGGATGTAGATTCTCAATATGTGGTCAGTTTATCGAAATAAGCCCTGACTACCACGTTTGGGGAGATTTGCCTCTTTCACTTTTCCCCTCTCCTGATTGGACAGACCAAGAGAAATTCGCCTGGAATCTGCATTAAAATAGACATCGGCTGCGTTCCGAATCACATACTTCCATACTATATAGTATGCCACAAAATGATGTAGTATGTCCCAATACATAATATGCCACATGCAGTATGGCAAAAAATACCAGGCTGTCCTACTACATCCAGTTGTATTTTGCAGTATGCACGCCAGCACTTTTCTGGCTATTCTGACCCACAATTCTGCTCAGCAGAAATTATTAGAGATGCACAATATTATTTTTTTCAAGCTGATACCAATACCGATAACTTCCTGCTTCTCAAGACCGATACCGATAACCGATAACATATTTAGATTTATTCATTTTAAAATTTAGATTCACCTGTAGTTTTTGCACACCTGGAGGTAAGAAAGACAGACAAACAGTAGCTTTGTCCTAACCAAATATCATCACTACTATTAACAAAACAAAAAACAAGAACAGTTCTGTCTCTGCACATATTTTTTTTTTTTTAAATCAACTGGTCCGAGTCCTCTGTGTTTCCCTGAACAGTGAATGAACTAGTGAATCACTCTTCTTACTGAGTCCTCTGTGTTTCCCTGAACAGTGAATGAACTAGTGAATCACTCTTCTTACTGAGTCCTCTGTATTTCCCTGAACAGTGAATGAACTAGTGAATCACTCTTCTTACTGAGTCCTCTGTGTTTCCCTGAACAGTGAATGAACTAGTGAATCACTCTTCTTACTGAGTCCTCTGTGTTTCCCTGAACAGTGAATGAACTAGTGAATCACTCTTCTGAGCAGATAAACTATTGAGTGCAGATGCTAGGTAAAGTAATGGAAACAAAACTCTCTCTTTCAAATGAATAGCAAATGTAAACATTAGCCTTAAAAAAGTGTTTATTATCACCGAGCTTCTCTGCAGGGGACAACACGCAGTGTACGGCTCAGGCAGGAGAAAGGGAATGCTTGATTTGTCTCAAAAGAAAAAAACTTCCCAATCCATCCACATCATAGTACAGACAAACCGGGCAGAGCCAAGAAAGAAATCAAACAGACCTCTTCCTAATCATACAATACAGTACTGGCAAGCTACGCAATCCCGCTTTATTATCAGAGGTTTTTTAATTGTATTTTTATCGGAGCTATTCTTAATGTTATCGGATTTATCTGTGACAGGAAGTGAAACGAGTGAAACCAAGCCCCCAGGAACAGCTTGGCGTTTTGAAGCTACGTGGCCCCAGTGGCCAAGCTCGATATTGCAGGCGTTGGGGGCAAAAAGCCTATTTCCCATTGCCCATAATGAAAAAAGAAACGGCTGAGGAAGGAAACACTTTTTTCTGGGTATCATTCTAGGTAAGAAAAAAAAGAACGAGGCTTTTAGCCATCAAGTTTTGACCCATTAGGCTCTTTTTTTTTAAGCCACCAGGAGCCATATAAAGCAGGTAGAAAATCGCACTGTAAACGCGCCTCGGGGACGCCCAAGCGCGCCCAGATTCCTCCCCGCCTCCAGTCTCGCTGTAATAACGTCAACATCCAACGTCAATATTAGCTTAGCTTTAGCATGGACAGCGAAACTGATCATGGGTGTATTAATACAACGAGAAATCTCGGAAATTTCAATGCCTTGCGAATTGCATCGACGAGATGCCGAACGCTGCAAGTAACAAAGTAATGTAACGAAAAGCCTTGTCTATAATCGTTTTGGAAGCTAAAGGTAGGCTACTGTAGCTAACATTAGCTAACTGTCTACTGGAAAGATTCTGCGGTTGTGGCGTCCTCTGCGACGTGGGATATCCACTCTGTTCCCCTGCATGGGGCCGCAGCACGCCAGGACGTGTCTGATGAGCCTCCTGACTGCCAGACCTGCGTTCAAAGAGCCTCTGGAGAGGCTTCACCAGCCGCAGCTCTCCACCTGCCTGCCCCGCCGCTGGGGAACTGAGATCCTGTACAGGAGGGCAGCTCAGATAGGGTTGATGATGTTGCCGGTCCACTTCAGCAGCCTGCGCCGATGCTGTCCCTTCTTCTGTCTATTGATGAGGCAGGAGAGGGAGTTTTCTGAGGCTGACGACGACTCACCCTCAAGCCCAGGATGCTAGTGGCTCGTCATCCAGTGAACCCCGGCCCGGGTCTTTCGACCGCTTCCTCCTGAAGCTACTGCAAGAAGCTGTGCATCATCTCGCCGTTCCCCTCCCAGAGGTTGTGTGCTGCCTCTAGGTTGTCGCTAACCGGTCTGCGTGAAGAGAACAATACAAATATACAAATAAAGCTTTGATTGATTGATTGAACAAGAATGTCCTCTTCGACCCTCCGGTAAGTGAATATGGTTGTTTGGTACGGCTGTTACATGTCTAAATCTAAATCCTAACATGCCTTTACAACCGGCTCGAGCCGCGGAAGTCTTCCCTGCAGAAACAGCAGATGTGACGACCGCTGTTCTCGCCGGTAATGTACTAACTTGTCCGATCAGTGAGTAACGACAGGACCAGGCCGGCCAAAAGGGCTCCGGTTCCATCGGAAAACTGTGATGAGCTTGGCTTGAGCCGCAATGTCTTTCCTGCTAAAATAGCACAGGTGATGACCGCAGAGCTCGCCGAGATGGTAGACTACCCACCCATTAGTGAGTACGACGGGACCTCCCCTATCTGGGCTCCGGTCCCATCAGAACACTGTGAAACCGGCTGGAGTCTTTTCCTGCTCAAGTAGCATACGTGATGATCGCGGAGCTCGGCAGTATGTGAGTACAACGGGACCGTCCCTATCTGGGCTCGGTGTTGTGTGTACGACTGGAGACACCCAATATAGGCGGCTCAGAAGCAGGGGATCTTTAGCCTGAAGGCATATTTAATTACATAAACGAAAGAACAGGGAAGGGGAATGCGGGAAGGTGTATGGTGCGCTGGCTTGGTGTATGTGGTGTGTGTAACTAGCTATGTGTGAGTGTGGTGTAGGACTGTGTGTCAGTGGAGTTTAGCAGGTGTGGTGCTGTATGTGAGTGACTTGCGGCATGTTGAATAATGTGCGTGTCTGAGCGGCAGAACAATGTCTGAGATCCAGAGTGGTAGTCCGTGAGTGGGGGCGAGGGTCGAGTCCAGGGGGTTCAGTCCGAGGGGCTTTCCAGGGAGGCCGAGAGGGTTGCTGGGAAGAGCATGGAGGTCGCCTTTCGGTCTGTGGGAAGGACATACGGCTCACCAGGATCCCCCCGGCTAGTAAGCCTGGTCTTTTGGCTGAGCCGGACAGCCCTGGATGACGCGCTCCCCAGCCAAAAGACGCTGTCTCTCTGCCCAGCTGCATGGGCTCCTCCTCGGCCCCAGGGGGCACCGACGACAACGCAGGGACTCAGGAAGAGGCTGGCAGGGGCTCAGAAGAGGAGCTGGGGCTAGGAGTGGTCCGGACAGACAGAGTCGTGGGCCTGGGGGGAGGTCCAGAGGGGCGCTGGGCCCGTTCGGCGTGGCGCTCCCTTAACCACTGGTCCATCGTCAGTGCCAGGTCCACGAGGGCACTGTAGGACTCGGGTCTGTCCCTCACTAAACCGTCCTTGATGGCCTCGCCAAGTCCTCTCCTAGAAGCGCTCTGAAGTGCCTTGTCCCCCCAACAGCTATCTGGGGCCAAGATGCGAAACTCAACTGTGTAATCTGCTATGGAATGAGAGCCCTGTTGAATGGAGTGAAGCCGCACGGCATCAGCCCCGTCTACGGGGTGATCAAACACTTGAGTAAACTCACGTCTGAAGGACGAGTAGCTGGTGGCTAGGCCTTGGTTCTGATCCACTGCCCCTGCTGGCTCACCTGACAGCCCTGCCTGAGAGGAGAGACATTATATAAGCTACCTTGGAACCATTGGAGCTATACCTACTTGGCTGGTGCATAAAAACTAACTTGCACTGGACCAAAAACCCTCGGCAGAGTTCAAAGTCCCCCTCAAAGGCCCTGGGACTGGCTAGGACAGGTTCATGGTCACTGGGAACAACGGGGGGTTCTGGAGCAGGAGCCGGTGGGGAGTCGGGAGCAGAGGCCTGGCCTGGGTTGTGGTCTGGGGCTTGGTTCCGCGTCCAGTTTGTCAAGTCAGGCCAGGACCTGGCCAAAGGCATGGTGAGCTGACTCTCCAGGTGAGTGAGGTGGCCCTGGAGTGCGGCGTGAAGCAGGCCCAGTGTGTTCGGGGATTGGAGTTTACCAGGCGTGGTGCAGTATGTAAGTGGCTGGCGGAGTGTTGAATATTGTGTGTGTCTGAGCAGCAGAACAATGTCAGAGATCCGAGTGGTAAGGTTCGAGTCCAGGGGGTTCAGTCCGAGGTGCTTTCCAGGGAGACACGAGGGGAGCCGGGTTCCAGGGAGGCACGAGAGGAGCTGAGGTTCCTTGGGGGTAAAAGACAATACAGGGATGAAACACGAAAAAAGGGAAATTTCACTGGTAAGGCAAAATAGCTGGAGATGTGACAAACTGTGTAAAGTAGGCTACATTCTGGCAGCGACTGGCAGGTCAGCGTGGCTCTTGTAGTGCAGGGAGCTGATCAGCCTCAGGTCAGCGTGGCTCTGGTAGTGCAGGGAGCTGATCAGCCTCAGGTGAGCAGAGTCTTTTCCTGCTAAAGCAGCAGACGTGACGATCACGGAGCTCACCGGTACGGCACTAACTGGGCCGCTAGTGAGGACGACAAGGCCGACCCTATCTGGGCACTAGCATTTTTCGCCCGGCAGCAATCAAATCAACATCAGTGTGGCGTCTAGTATATATGTCTATGGCACAAGGATAAGACTAATTTAGGAAATTGGACCTAGGAGTGGAAGTACTCGGACGGCACTTATGGCGCGTTCCAGGCAACCCGTAACTCGTGTTTTTCCGACCTTCTACACGTGAAAATGCACTGGAATGGCAGTCAAACCCGTAACTTCCCACCCGTGAACTCGTACCAGATCGATGTACTCCCAGTTGCGCTCTCTGACGTCACACAGCCCTCTAAGCAAGATGGCAGCCCCCATGGGTATGGCGACAAAGATAACTTTAGGGCAACGTAAAGTAAATTTGTACGTTGTAATCAAAATCTTACAAACGATTATGCACTACAATCTGCTATGTGTATGCAATGATGCCCAAATATGTTGACAAGACATAGCTAGTGCTAGCTAGCTAACATTAAGGTAAACCTGAACGTGACCATGCAAACGGCGAAAAGTCGATGTCAATAAATAAAATGTAACGTACGATTTCTTAGCATAGCGAAATTAGGCATACAATGTTTAGCTTGCCAGCTCTGACAATGTGCCAAATCTCAAGCTTTTACCATATCTGCTTGTTTACATTTATCCAGAGAATGCCACGCATTCAGACAGTTTGCCTGGAACGCTATGAAGTCGTGAGTCGTGACTTGAAGTCGTAACTTACGGGCTCAAAATCCTATATGGAACATGACATAAGTGTACGTGCTCCGCATTTCAGAATCCCCCTGCGCGCGCACATGCACCTGCACGCGCACGTGCACCTGGGTGTGCAGGGGAATTGCTTGCTGCCCGCGCGCCTCCACACATGCATGGTAGGCTACGTGGACGACTGGCTGCAGCCCGGTCTCGGCGTATGGATTGCACGCAGACTTCGACAAGCATATGTATTGCAAGGTGGTGAGGCATTTGAACGCAGATGGGCATGATCAGTTTGGGTAAAGAGGGTTTTCCCTTGGAAACATCTGGATCGCCACCGTCGCTTTCATTTAAGTCAAGGTTACAGTCAGTCAACTAAAACTACAATGGTTTGGTTCAGAAAGTGAGAGGAGATTCTGATGTGGCATTTCAAAATGAAAGCCTTCTAAAACGTCATATATAAACTGTGTAATCTCAAATTTCATCTTAGAATTTAAAGGAAACTTCCCATTGCCAAAGACCAATTCCACTTCAGAATGAAAGTACACTACACCATTTCAGTGTCACTCAGACAATATCAGGACATTCTGATGTAGCACTTCAAAGTAAAGTCCCTCTAAAATGTTATAAATTATCTATCTTGAAATATGACGCGATGGCGCCGCGAATGGCGGCCCGGTGTTTTGGTGCTCCCTGCATGCTGGCCCAGCTGTGCCCGACTCCACCTGCAGTTGGATCACAGACTTCATGTCTGACAGGAAGTAGCACATGAAGCTGGGTAAATATGTCTCTGACTCCAGGAAATATTTAGTGTGTATGCAGTAGGAAGCATTGAGACCGGTGCCATTAGCCTAGCTTAGTGTGCAATCACTGCACACAGGCAGCAGTGGTTTGGCAAGAAGAAAGTAGTTCTGAGTATGGATCATCTTTGAAAATTACAATGTCTCGTTTAACATTATTAATTCTACATGTGGTAAATACACAAGTCATCACGTAAATATGAATGTTTTTGAGTTGTTGGAAATTGTACTTAATTACTTTTGAGGGAACTAGGCTACTGGCGCCAAGCCACTTGCTATGCTAACGGCTCTAGCGGGTCTCAATGCTTTCTACTACATGCACAGAGAAGAGAAGGGTATGTATCGTCTTATCTGACTCTGGGGAAGATAGCAAATAAGCTAATTTCCTTTAAATTCTACTCTGAAATTTGAGGAAAGATTCAACAATTAAAGCCCTCAATCCATTTTGGAGGGTTTTCATCTTGAAATGCTGATATTGTCGGAGTGACACTGAGGTGGTGTCTATCTGAAGTGGATCATCTATTCTGAAGTGGACTTGGTCTTTGGAAACGGGAGGTTTCCTCTAAATTCGAATCTGAAATTTGAGGTAACACAGTTACATGTTAGAAGGCTTTTATTTTGAAATGCCACATCAGAACATCCTTTCACTTTATGAATCAAACCAAAGTAGTTTTAGTTGACTCCACTGTAACCTAAATGAAAACAATAGCAGCAACCCAGATTATTTAACGCAATATGTATGCGCAAAAGTGAATAAACAGCGGACTGCTGGACTGACTGATGGTAGGCTGCCCGAGCCTCTGAGCCAGCGACCCAAGGGCCAAAAGGTCACTGGTTGAGACTGGGCCAGGCCATTTGAAAAGTCATTTCCCATCAAATATTGCCTACTGTTGTGCCCTTGAGCAAGGCACTCAAACCTAGAATTAGCCCTAAAACTACCTTCATCCAAAATGACTTACATACAGTAATAGTTATGTCACAACATCAGTAGTGTGAACACATCTTCCATTTCTATAACAACCTATATGATGTAATACCTCGGTGTTACCAGAGGACGTCTGCATCTTGTCACGCCGAAGAAAAGTGAACAGCTCAGACATGAGTCCTGCTGCTATTAATGTTGCAAGCCTCCTTCACTAGACAAACAGTGTTTAAAGAGGGCCAGCGCCCCCCCCCCAGAGCCCCCCCTCCCCCCCCCCAGTCTGTGGCAGAGATGTTTTCGTCTCTGGTGCTTTTTTCTGTTTTTAACCCTTTGAATCCTCCCTCTCTCTCCTCCAGGTCAGATGGGCTTCAGAGCGGTTCTGCGGTGGCTCCTCTAATGGAGCTGTAATTTTGCATGTCTTTTGATGTCCCTGCGACCGTTGTGTTACCTGAAGTCTGTGCGTCTCTGAGGTTTGGGATGGGGCAGGCTAGCTCCCCTCAGCAGCCTAATTAAATGTAATTGCTCCATTTTGTAGTGGTGGCCGTGTGGAGAGGGGATGCCTTGTAATAAGGGAGATTGCGTGAAGGGTCCAAGGATCACAGACGCCAAAGAGGAGCCGTGAGGAGACGATCGGAGACGCTGCCTCCCCCCTGCCTCCCCCCTGTCGCGTCCTCTGTCCTGAGCAGACCTAGTCATTACCCCTCCACTCTGTCTCCCTCTCTTTCTCTCTCACTATCTTCCTCTCTCCCCACTTTGTCTTTGTCTCTCTCTCGCTGTCTTCCCCTTCTGTCTCTCTCTCCTTCTCTCCTCCCTCTCTCTCTCTCCTTCTCTCCTCCCTCTGTCTCTCTCTCCTTCTCTC
>NC_140258.1:1154920-1172420 GCF_949987555.1 Borostomias antarcticus
CCAACCAGACGCCCTGAGCTGAGAAGTGATGTTGCTATGTGATGATGCTAAGGTGATGCAGTTAAATCTCCTGTGGATGGGGGGGGGGG
Source organism: Borostomias antarcticus (assembly GCF_949987555.1). Classification (NCBI taxonomy): domain Eukaryota; kingdom Metazoa; phylum Chordata; class Actinopteri; order Stomiiformes; family Stomiidae; genus Borostomias; species Borostomias antarcticus. The sequence continues at coordinate 1,155,010 of NC_140258.1, forward strand.
GGGTCTGGGATAGTAATCACTCCCGTATTAAGGTACATTAGTGATAATTAGTTTGAAGACAAGGGCCCTGTTGTGTTTTGACAAGGAGGTCTATTGTGTTGAGGCTTGGGCAACAATACAATCTACCTGCAAAGGCTGGCAAAGGGAAATGTCAGTTTAAATTGTGTGTTAATGGATGGAAAATGTGAATGGAGGCTTACGGTTTCCACGCTGTCACCTAACACCAATCATCCAATCAGCTGACTTGATTTAGAGGCCATTTCAATACAAATGTACAATACACAGTAGATACAAAATATAGAGAAATCAAAATATACAAGAGTGGTAGCAGTAGAGGCCAGAGAGTAGATTCATTAGCATGCCTAAGGTATGCACGAACAAGTACAGTTATTACTTCTATAACTGTGCATCCGACCTGCATCTTGTGAGCTTGATCAGGACGTGACGGGGGTTAGCGGTGAGGTCATGTGAGCTTGATCAGGACGTGACGGGGGTTAGCGGTGAGGTCATGTGAGCTTGATCAGGACGTGACGGGGGTTAGCGGTGAGGTCATGTGAGCTTGATCAGGACGTGACGGGGGTTAGCGGTGAGGTCATGTGAGCTTGATCAGGACGTGACGGGGGTTAGCGCGGTGAGGTCATGCAGGAAGGGCTCTAATAACTGTGACTCGCTGTGACTCACCTCCCTCTCGTCTTCCTGCGCGTGGGAGCCGCCGGTCACCTGCTGTCATGTGGTCTCGGGCCGGAAGGAGGTGAGATACGCAAGGTTATTAGGACAGAGCCTGTGACTAATGTGCATTGTGACCCTGAGGGTCAGAGCGGTTCACCCAAGTCGCTGATAAACATGGCGGGGTCAAAAGGTCATCTAAATGAAAACTTTAAATAAGAGCGAGGCTCTCTCATTAGACCTGAGCACACCACAGGGACGTCCTGGACTAATAGAGCCTGGATCAGGATGTCTCAGCAGAGGACAAGCATGCACACACACACTCACACAACTCACACACACACACAGTCTCTCTCTTACACACACACACACACACTCACACACACACATCCCTCTAAAACAACTGCTTCAATTACACTGCATCAGGGAAAAGATGCCCGGGAAGATCTCATTCACAAAAACGCAGCAGGAATAAGCAGTAAGTGTGTGTGTGTTTGTGTGTGTGTGTGTGTGTGTGTGTGTGTGCACGCGCGTGCGTATGTGCATGTGCGCACGTGCGTGTGCTTGTGCGATCACCTTGACTTTGGAATTGACTGGGCATGTGAATTGAACACATTTGAGGTCTTCCAGTGTCTCTCATCGCATAGCAGATCACCCCTGTGGACATGTCCTCCACACAGACATGTCCTCCACACAGACATGTCCTCCACACAGACATGTCCTCCACACAGACATGTCCTCCACACAGACATGTCCTCCACACAGACATGTCCTCCACACAGACATGTCCTCCACACAGACATGTCCTCCACACAGACATGTCCTCCACACAGACATGTCCTCCACACAGACATGTCCTCCACACAGACATGTCCTCCACACAGCGCTGATAGAAAGATGGAGTCAACTCACAGCAGCAGGAACATCTGCTAAACTGCCCCCATTGATAAGAATCACAACTACTGGCAAACTGCTGCATCTTATCGTCGGCAATTAACAAAATCCAGAACTTCTAAAATACCCTCTGGCTGTCTTTCTCTTTCCCTCCATCTCCTTCTCTCTCTCTCTTTCTCTCTCTCCCCCCCTTTCCCTCTCTCTTGCTTCCCTCCTACTCCTCTGTGTCACTCTCTCTAACTCTCTCAGTTTTTTTTAAGAGACCCTTGAGAAGATAATGCATTTTTGTGTTTGAGGACGTCTGTTGTATAATGAATGCCCATTGAAGGAAACTATTTTGCCAAATGCCAATGCCATTGAGTGTTGCTTCATATCCTGTCAGATAAGCCGCCACAAAGAGACCTCTTTTTTTCCTCCCGCTGTCCAACCATTCTTAACATCCCCAGATCCTCCTCCCTCCCCCTCCCCTCCTACAGCTGTTGTTAGTCCACACAGAGCGTTGTAATGTCAGGAACGAGACACATTCCTCACAGCGTCTTCACAGATCTCAGAGGAGACAGGCTTTGCTTCCATGCAGCAGCTCCAGCAGATCAGAGAGGCGGAGGGAGAGATGGAGAGAGGAACAGAGAGATAGAAAGACCAGTGACAGAAGAAGTGAGCTGGGAGGGAATGGAAGAAACCCAACTGAGAGTAAAAAAGAATTGAGGACAGAAAGAGGTAAGTGTCTCGTGAGTCACTGTGTCCTGATAGAAGCGTACCAGCCAGAACGTCCAGAACACCCACAAACGAGCCACAAATGAGCCACAAACGAGCCACAAACGAGCCACAAACGAGCCACAAATGAGCCACAAATGAGCCACAAATGAGCCACAAACGAGCCACAAACGAGCCACAAATGAGCCACAAATGAGCCACAAATGAGCCACAAACGAGCCACAAACGAGCCACAAACGAGCCACAAGTGAGTTTTGTTTTCCAAATGAATCAGCAGCTAGTTACTGTATGTAAGAACGATAAGGTTCAAGTGCTGGCAAAACAAACAAACAAGACTCAGAACACCCGTACAAAACAAACAAACAAGACTCAGAACACCCAGACAAAACAAACAAACAAGACTCAGAACACCCAGACAAAACAAACAAACAAGACTCAGAACACCCAGACAAAACAAACAAACAAGACTCAGAACACCCGTACAAAACAAACAAACAAGACTCAGAACACCCAGACAAAACAAACAAACAAGACTCAGAACACCCGTACAAAACAAACAAACAAGACTCAGAACACCCGTACAAAACAAACAAACAAGACTCAGAACACCCAGACAAAACAAACATCCTGTACGTGAAACCCCTGGTTTACCTGGCTGACCACAGGGGTCGACAGTAGCAGGTTTTAAGCATCAAATTGATTGTAAATTACACTCGGGGCTTGACAAAGCCTCAGTGTGTCCAAACCCACCGCCAGTGTATTAAAACCTCCTGTGTGGCTGGTCTGGGACGGCTAGCAACTCAAACGCTCAATAAAATCCCAGCTTGGTACCTGAATCTGTTACAGTTGAACTGAGGCCGCTAGAGAGTCTGACACAGGGGTTAACTGTCATCCATTTAGCTTTTTGGAATTCCTCAGTAATGTTGTTGTTTTTGAGAACAGTGCTGTTTGGAAGGGATGGAGAGCACCTGTGTTCTAGCAGGGGAGAAGAGATATGTGCTGTAGGGGGATCTGTCTCAGACTGATAAGTCTATGTAATGTTGTCAGCATGTCCACAGGCAGGTAACCCCTGTTATCTAGCAAGGCTTAGTTAAGTGTCCCCCCCACCCCCCTCTATCTCTTTCACCCCTGCGTACCCCATCCTCGTTGGGTGGATCTCATCTCTGTCCAATGATCTATGGCTCTGTGATCATCTCTGCAGAGTAGTCCAGTGATCTATGGCTCTGTGATCAGCGCCAGGGCTGAACAAGTGGAGGCAACATGCTGGAGCCCTGCTGGTTGAACCCTCACTGCTTTCATCCCAACATAAAGTGTCCATTTACCCTAAAACAGGAAAACTTTATCATCCTTTCATCTGAGATTGGTTGTATATATCATCCTTCCATGTCAACCTTTTTGTTGGAGAATGAACCATCAGAAGGTACTTCAAAAGTGGCTGACTGAGGGGATGTTTCAGTCCGTGGATCGGTGCTATAGATAACCTTTTTATTATACATGAAAATATAACAAGGCTCGAGAGCCATAGTATCATGACTCCTGATCACTCCCGACAAAGATACTGCGTGGTACCAACGTTGTAATACTATCAATTCACAAGCCTTGATAGAGCTGGGAACCATTGATAGAGCTGGGAACCATTGATAGAGCTGGGAACCATTGATAGAGCTGGGAACCATTGATAGAGCTGGGAACCATTGATAGAGCTGGGAACCATTGATAGAGCAGGGAACCATTGATAGAGCTGGGAACCATTGATAGAGGTGGGAACCATTGATAGAGCTGGGAACCATTGATAGAGCTGGGAACCATTGATAGAGCTGGGAACCATTGATAGAGCTGGGAACCATTGATAGAGCTGGGAACCATTGATAGAGCTGGGAACCATTGATAGAGCTGGGAACCATTGATAGAGCAGGGAACCATTGATAGAGCTGGGAACCATTGATAGAGCTGGGAACCATTGATAGAGCTGGGAACCATTGATAGAGCTGGGAACCATTGATAGAGCTGGGAACCATTGATAGAGCTGGGAACCATTGATAGAGCTGGGAACCAAACCTCAAACATATCATACAGATAAACACATTCGTTTTGGACCTGCATTTTTTTATAATAATAAATCCATAATCAATCATTTTATTTGAGGGAAAAACAATACTTATATTCTGCACCTTTCTAAAAGCTCTGTGGATGTTGTTTTTTTTTATGATTTGTCTACATAAACATGTTATCTCAAGATCAATATCATTTTATCATTCTTTAACGTTTTTACTGTCAAGTGACACATATTACACTACACTACACTACAGTATTCTACTGGGAGAAAAAACAACCTCTATGGAATAATGTCAATGTTATTTCATTTAATATGTAGTTCATACAAATCAATGTAGCACATAGTACTTTACATAAGAAGAGATGGATTGAAAACATAAATCATGTAAACACAGTGAGAACAGATTTAAAAGAAACTAGAAAGGGTGCTCAGAGAGCACAGGGCTCCGCCCATTATGCATTTTGTTGGTGTAATCGAGTTGAAATGGTTAAACTCACTCCTCTGTATGAATATAGCACACTTGCACCATTGAAGAGTGAGCTTTTTGGTGGTGTAACTGATAGTGGTTTTTATGAGAGGTGGTCATGTATGAACACAACTAAACATACTTGTATACTCGTGTAATTTTTTCAATCAGCCATTATAGACAATAACAGAAAACATAAGTTACAAAACTGTATACAGAAATTAAGTCCAGTGTTCATTCCTCTGGGGGGTAAAAAGGACAGGCATTAGCCCAGTGTCCATGTCTCTGGGAGGGGTAGAGGGGCACTAGCCCAGTGTCCATGTCTCTGGGAGGGGTAGAGGGGCACTAGCCCAGTGTCCATGTCTCTGGGAGGGGTAGAGGGGCACTAGCCCAGTGTCCATGTCTCTGGGAGGGGTAGAGGGGCATTAGCCCAGTGTCCATGTCTCTGGGAGGGGTAGAGGGGCACTAGCCCAGTGTCCATGTCTCTGGGAGGGGTAGAAGGGCACTAGCCCAGTGTCCATGTCTCTGGGAGGGGTAGAGGGGCACTAGCCCAGTGTCCATGCCTCTGGGAGGGGTAGAAGGGCACTAGCCCAGTGTCCATGTCTCTGGGAGGGGTAGAGGGGCACTAGCCCAGTGTCCATGCCTCTGGGAGGGGTAGAAGGGCACTAGCCCAGTGTCCATGTCTCTGGGAGGGGTAGAAGGGCACTAGCCCAGTGTCCATGTCTCTGGGAGGGGTAGAGGGGCACTAGCCCAGTGTCCATGTCTCTGGGAGGGGTAGAAGGGCACTAGCCCAGTGTCCATGTCTCTGGGAGGGGTAGGGCACTAGCCCAGTGTCCATGTCTCTGGGAGGGGTTCTAAGTTGGCTTATGCTCCACCCCTCTATCGAGTTTTGTGAAAATCATTCTTGTAGTTTTTGTGTAATCCTCAGATATTATTTTGTTTTACATGCATAGAAATATAAGATAATATTGGTTGCTTAAACAGCAAATAAATAAAATTGATATCTGAGATGATATCTAAAGCTGACTTGATTCCCCATTGTAACAAAGAGCCAACGTTCTCTAAAGAAAAAAAATCAACATCTTCATCGCGGCTCGAACCTGCGACGATTTCATGCTCACCAACTCATCGGGATGCATATTTCATCTCCGAGATCATTCTGGCACAGGGTTCAAAACAGTAACTAATGTTGTTCCTTCTTATGACATCACATAGGGGTAACATGTACAGGCTGAAAAGTAAGAGCCCTAGAATTCATCCTTGTGGGACCCACATGTCATCTCAGTGTTTTTTGAGCTGTGGACGAAAAACTCTGTTAAATACGCCCCGAACCAGTCAAGTACTGGACCAGAGAGGCTGAACCAGTCAAGGACTGGACCAGAGAGCCTGAACCAGTCAAGGACTGGCCCAGAGAGGCTGAACCAGTCAAGGACTGGACCAGAGAGCCTGAACCAGTCAAGGACTGGCCCAGAGAGGCTGAACCAGTCAAGGACTGGACCAGAGAGCCTGAACCAGTCAAGGACTGGACCAGAGAGAGTGAACCAGTCAAGGACTGGACCAGAGAGGCTGAACCAGTCAAGGACTGGACCAGAGAGAGTGAACCAGTCAAGGACTGGACCAGAGAGCCTGAACCAGTCAAGGACTGGACCAGAGAGGCTGAACCAGTCAAGGACTGGACCAGAGAGACTGAACCAGTCAAGGACTGGACCAGAGAGGCTGAACCAGTCAAGGACTGGACCAGAGAGGCTGAACCAGTCAAGGACTGGACCAGAGAGAAGGACTGGACCAGAGAGAGTGAACCAGTCAAGGACTGGACCAGAGAGACTGAACCAGTTCTCAAGTCTTCTAACAAGGATATTATAGTCCGCCATGTCAAACGCTGCACTCAGGTCCAGGAGGACAAGGACAGTTTTTATAAGTGGGCATTGATTCTAAGGGCGTTGAGCAGTGCTGTTCTATGATGCACATGAAAACCTGACTGAAAAATATCCAGGATAATTTGCAGCTAGGAAATCATTTAGCTGTTTGAATACATTAGAATTTTACTTAAAAGGGTGAGGTTGGAGATTGGTCTAAAATTACTGAGGACTGAAGTTGTTTTTCTTCAGAATGGGTTTTACCTGAGCAGTTTTAAGTGCTAATGGAAAAACGCCTGTACTGAGGGAACAATTTACAATAGCTAATGTGTCCACAGATACAGAGTTAAAATAGTCTTGGAATAGGATCAAGGGGGCAGGTAGATGGATCAAGGGGGCAGGTAGATGGATCAAGGGGGCAGGTAGATGGATCAAGGGGGCAGGTAGATGGCTTCAGTTGTGACACAACTTTGGTTACTGTAGCATCTCTGTGTCAACTGGTGTAAACAAGTTCATAACCCTGCTCCGTTCATAACCCTGCTCCGTTCATAACCCTGCTCCGTTCATAACCCTGCTCCGTTCATAACCCTGCTCCGTTCATAACCCTGCTCCGTTCATAACCCTGCTCCGTTCATAACCCTGCTCCGTTCATAACCCTGCTCCGTTCATAACCCTGCTCCGTTCATAACCCTGCTCCGTTCATAACCCTGCTCCGTTCATAACCTGCTCCGTTCATAACCCTGCTCCGTGGAGGAAGAGGGTCAGGCTAAACATTTGGTCTTGTAGGGTGATATTCATCCTAATGCCAGTTATCTTGTCTCTAAAATATGCTCCATTCCTCACACTTTGAAGTAGAGGACATGGTGATAGGTGTATAGGGGGCGGGATTTAAGAGGTTGTCAATTGTTGAGAAAAGCACCTTGGAATTGTTTTGATTTCTAGAGATCAATTTTGAGAAGTGATCTCTTCTAGCATTTCTTATGTCCTTATTAAAAGAGTAAAGGTGTTGTTTAAGGAATATGGCGGTGGACCTGTAGCTTGGTCTTCCTCCATGTGCGCTCAGCTCTTCTGCATGTTCCTCCTCCTCATTCCTCTATGGTACCTTTTGTTTAGCTGCAACCTTTTTCAGTTTCATCAGTGTTACAGCATCAGGGGGCCGGCACCCAATTTATCATTAAAGACGGTCACTAAATCCATAGGCGATTTTACCCTCTGAGAGTAGGGGGGGCAACATTTTGACGTGAGAAAAAAAAACAGTTCTGCCGTCCCGTCCCATTTATTTACAAAGAATGCCAGTTGTGAACAGTATGCTAATAAGATATCCGTATGACAATTCAATATGCACAACGCATCAAACTTCATCTAGACACCACGAGCATGTCAATATGACATGACACCTAGACACCCAACATCACAACATCAAACTGCAACTGCCTGCTGGTGCTAGCTTCCTCGCCGATGGTGATGTTACTAGTGCTAGTGCTAGTGCTAGTTTCGATAGCCTCTGGAGCACTTCTGCATTCGATTGCACCTGCTGCGCTGTCATTTCGAGTGGTAGCTTCTTCATTAGCATTGCCAGTTTTAATTATTTTTTATTAAGAAGTGGTCAATTGTTTTTATAGCTCTTTTCGGCATTGTGAGCAGGTTGGCTAGTTGTAGCTTGTTGAGCACTGAGCAGTACAGTCAGATCTAATTTTTTTGTGGTAACGGATCAAACCGGAAATAGTTGAGGTCGACGGACGAGTTGTGCCATTGGTGGATTATGAATATATATTTTTTTTTTAAAGGTAGCCTAGTTTAAGTAATAAATACACTTTAAAAATGAATGATGACCTAACACAAACTGGTACAAATCACAATTATGTATTTAATAATTGTGTTTATTATTTAAAAAAAATATATATATATATATTTTTTTTAAGAATTTGAGCAAAGTTGGGCTGGCCAATCGGGGGGGGCACTTGCCCCCCCTATAAAATTGCCCATGACTAAATCATTAATACGTGAAGGCCCCACTTCTGGGATCATTGCACTATTTGCATTCATCATTATTTTAAAATGATCAGCTGATACAGAGTTCAGATAGCGCTTCTTAACAAAGCGTTGAGAGCCAATTTCAGCTTTGGGTAGCAATACTGTAAAGAAGATACAGAGATGGTCAGAGATGTTAAGGTCACTGATAGAAGATACAACCGTTTTAAGACCATCCGTGATCATGAGGTCAAGGGTGTGGCCTCGGTTGTGAGTCCAGTAACATTTTGACTTAAGTTCATGGAATTCAGGAGGTTAATGAAGTCCCTGACCATTGAGTCACCCTCATTGTCTACATGCTGATTAAAATCAACAGTGATAATAATGTGATCATAGTTTGTGTGGATCATAGACAGGAGTTCTCAAAAATCCAATAAAAAGGTGAGGAACTTCTTGGGTGGTCTATAGACAGTTACTGGTAGAACTGGGGAGTGGCTCTTTAACACGACATTCAAATGAGGTCAAGTCATCAAAATACTCCTGCAGCTCAGAGCATCAGTTGCTATGGTGACTGTTCCTCCCCCCTGGGGAACACAGTTCTGGTAGACTGAGAGGCTGTTCCTCCCCCCTGGGGAACACAGTTCTGGTAGACTGAGAGGCTGTTCCTCCCCCCGGGGGAACACGGTTCTGGTAGACTGAGAGGCTGTTCCTCCCCCCTGGGGAACACAGTTCTGGTAGACTGAGAGGCTGTTCCTCCCCCCTGGGGAACACAGTTCTGGTAGACTGAGAGGCTGTTCCTCCCCCCTGAGGAACAGTAGTTTTGGGGGAGACGCTTCAATCAGAGCTGCTGATTCATTTGTATCCAACCAAGTTTCTGTCAGAAGCATGCAGTCTAGTTTATGTTCACATATAAGATCATTTATGAGAAATGTCTTGCCAGCAGGGACCTGATATTAAGAATTGGCATTGACATGTTAATATAAACAGTATTAAACGTGAAGCTCTGCAGTAAGGTTCCTATCAAGAAGACTGAGATGCCTGTGGTGAGTGATGAAGCTGTGCTCAACCACACAGCCCAGAAGAAGTACAACCAGCGTTTAAAGTCCAGCCCAGAGACTGGCGGCCCAGGCAACAACAATGGCATATTAGTAATTACCCCAGGGCAAAATGTCCCTAATTTGTGTCTGTAACCCACACTGCACCAATTCAGCATCTCAGCACATGGAATTAAGTATGGGAAGGTTTAGGGGGGAGGGCAGGGGGTTATTATGTATTTACCAGTCCAGTATATTGCCTTGAAGAATCATGACATCACACAAGCTGGATAATGGCTACGCGTATTGCTATTTCATATGGAGGGTTAGCTTGTTGTTGTTGTTGTTGTTGTTGTTGTTAATCTCTGTAAATTGAGCCGTCTGGACAGATGAAAACAGATTCTGCTGAGGAACCTCTAAAATAAGCCTCAGTAATCATGAATGTGAAAGTATTCTCACATTCAAGTACATTATTATGTCGAATGGGACAAATAATGTCAAATAATGTTATCCAGATATGTGAATAGATATCAGCTTCCCATCGCCAGCATTAGATTGTGATGTTACAAGTCCATGTGAAACTCCTCAGTTGGACTGCATCCAGAAGGGAACAGGCAGGAACCAATCTGCTCCTGAAGTGTTTCCATATGCACAGAAAGAGGGGCGCACATTCTTGTGAAAATGAAAGCCGGTCCTTTAATCCAAGAGACATAATCAATACATGATAAGGCTTCTGGCCGCAGGGCACAGCAGTAGTTTGAAGATAACCTAGAACAAGACTGGTGATGAGACGGAGAGAGGGTGGGGGGGGGGGGGGGGTACTATGAATTAAAGCATTATGCACAGGGTGGGCAGTTAGCCCCTTCCACCCTCATCAAGCCTCTCTATCAGCTTCTTAGATCACTTCCTGCTAGCTTAGCTCTGTTTCTTCTTGTAAGTGATCATTGGTTTATCTGAGAGGAATGCTAATTGGGGTGGTCAAGAACTTGACCAGAGATCCCTGACAGCAGTTCTGTATTGGTCATGCAGCAGACCAGGGATGAACGCATCGTCAAAATTAGTTCTGTTAAAAAAAAGGGAAACATAGTTCTCTTCTGTAGAAGGGGCTTTTGGCTCTATGGAGGCAGGTTATCTCATGTTTACCAGCCTATTCACTTCCTCCCGATCTGATGTCACAGATGGGATGGCCATGGTTGGGTGTAGATGGAGACTTTTGGTTGGAGGTTTCAGCGACTGGGTTAGTCTGATTGGGTGACACACAAGCTCCGCCGTGGGAATGTGCTGGTTTGAACATTAGTAGTTTGCAAGATGATCAAAGAATGGATACTGCTTAATCGGTGTGTCAGACCAAATTTCAAAATAGATCCATAGATATCACAAAGGATCCATGCAGATGTAGGTTTGGCTGTGTGTTGACGGTACCATGGGGACACCTGGTTTGGTTCTCATGGAGCTGTACAGTATGTACTGACAGAATATGTTGTGTTCTGGATGGTTATATTGTTCTCTAACCCCATTTTTTGCAGTCTAATCAAACCCATGTGTTTGTATTCTCAATCAAACTGATGAGTCTGTATGGTTGCGTTCAGCACAGGGCCATTCATAAACATGGTCACTTATACTGGTGGTCTGGGTCAACCACCTTGGGCAAACACTGTCAACTCTGGGTGCACTTCATTTACCCAGGCCACTGAAACCAGTGGATCAATCATGGATCAATCCTTCATCAATCAATCATTTATGGATCAATCAATCAATATGTCAACTGGGAGGCCAATCAAATGCACCTCAATTACTTTCAAGTACTTTCAAATAATTGATGTATATGTTCTATATGATTGACCAGGTCAGACTGGTCCAGTAGTAATCTGAGGTCTTCCACCCCCCTGGAGACACAAGGACATGATGATGATCACATGACTCTCTGAGTGTGTCAGAGCCAGGTCCACAGATGATGATCACATGACTCTCTGAGTGTGTCAGAGCCAGGTCCACAGATGATGATCACATGACTCTCTGAGTGTGTCAGAGCCAGGTCCACAGATGATGATCACATGACTCTCTGAGTGTGTCAGAGCCAGGTCCACAGATGATGATCACATGACTCTCTGAGTGTGTCAGAGCCAGGTCCACAGATGATGATCACATGACTCTCTGAGTGTGTCAGAGCCAGGTCCACAGCGGGAGCCTGACTTCCTGGGATTGATTGTCTCTGTGCTCATGTGAGACGCGTGAGTGACAGTAATGTGATGTTTCCCACCCACAATGAAGAACACACACAGGCTGCGACCTCACAAGCCCTCAGCAGCCTGGCTGGGGTGTTCTCAGTCACACGCTAGCCCACAGCAGCGCCAGGGCCAGAGCACGCTAGCCCACAGCAGCGCCAGGGCCAGAGCACGCTAGCCCACAGCAGCGCCAGGGCCAGAGCACGCTAGCCCACAGCAGCGCCAGGGCCAGAGCACGCTAGCCCACAGCAGCGCCAGGGCCAGAGCACGCTAGCCCACAGCAGCGCCAGGCCCAGAGCACGCTAGCCCACAGCAGCGCCAGGGCCAGAGCACGCTAGCCCACAGAACAAGTCCTACTTCTACCTCTCAACCGGAGACGATTCATCAGTGTGAATTAGGGTCGATGAAGTCTAAAATGAACTTTGGAACAATATCAAAAATGTGAATGATTGTCTGCTCAGTGTCATTCAGTGTATCAGTAAACAATGAGAGACTTCAGGTCGTCTTTCATTATCTCTTCCTGTGTGGATCTCATCTTACAGAGGAAGGAGGAGACGTAGGGAATCAGGATGTGTCCTGGGCGTCGGGATGAACTTGACCAGTCATTTTACGAGTGTTGACGGTCATCTGAGGCTCGTTAGGTGTGCCTTCTGGCACCTCATCTAGGCTCCTTGGATGTTGGGTGTGAATGAATCAGCATTCAGACAGCGTACTAATGTGCTGGAGAGAACCCTCTGAAGATAAGCACTGCTGACTGAACCCCCCACCGCCCGCCGCATCTCAGCTTATAGCCCCACCAGCAGCAGGGAAGGGGGCAAGAGAATCATCATCTACCCCTCGTGGAGATCAAAGCCCCATGGTCTCCCCTCTCATTCCTCTCTCCCTCTCCACCTCTGTGAACTCCCCTCAATGCTCCGCCAACACGCTCCTTTGTTGGCTTTAAACACGGTCTTTTTAGGAGGAAAAACAAACAGGGGCTTTAAGAGGATGGAGAGGTGGAGGGGGGGGGGTATCAAAGGAGGAGGTGAGTGGCGGGAGAGATACCGCAGGGGGGTGGGGATGCAGGGGGTCAAACGTTCCCCCATTAAGCCCCAAAGACTGTTAATAGGACAATGGAAGCACTGCAGAGGCCATTACTGTGCCATTGTCTGGGAAGGAGGCTCCCCTCGTGCTGTGAAGGGGGGTTACTGTAGGACCCAGGCCTTTGATGCTGAGCCAGGCGCTGGTACTGCGTGGCCAGGCAGGCTGAGTGAGAAGGGATATTGTCCATGTCCCCCAGGAGAGAGGGGGCTGGGGGGCACGGGGGGACAGAGAGAGAGGGGGCTGGGGGGCTGGGGCTGGGGCTGGGGCCGGGGCTGGGGCCGGGGCCGGGGCCGGGGCCGGGGCCGGGGCCGGGGCCGGGGCCGGGGCCGGGGCCGGGGCCGGGGCCGGGGCCGGGGCTGGGGGGCAGACAGGTAGGCAGACTCATCTCCTGTGTGCCATACTTTCATTTCCAAACCTCTGTTATTAAACAGAGAGTTCTGAGACATCTATTTCCTGCCCCAGGGAAGGGGCAGTGCCTGTGAGTCTGCTGTGATCGTACGTGCATGCATGCAGGCTGTCTCCCGGAGCCCCAGTACAGTACGAGGGCCCAACACACACACACACACACACACACACACACACACACACACACACACACACACACACACACACACTGTCTCCCGGAGCCCCAGTACAGTACGAGGGCCCAACACACACACACACACACACACACACACACACACACACACACTGTCTCCCGGAGCCCCAGTACAGTACGAGGGCCCAACTCCAGCTTCCCTCTCACGGGGCCACAGGGTCTCACCCTCACTGGGATTCTAATGAAGAATTATTCAAATGAGATTGAGTAGATTAGTCCAGCCTCTAACCACATACGCCCCTGCGCCTTCCCCACCTCCGCCCCAAACTGCACCCCGCCTGGGACCTGCCTTCCCCACCTCCACCCCAAACTGCACCCCTCCTGGGACCTGCCTTCCCCACCTCCGCCCCAAACTGCACCCCTCCTGGGACCTGCCTTCCCCACCTCCGCCCCAAACTGCACCCCTCCTGGGACCTGCCTTCCCCACCTCCGCCCCAAACTGCACCCCTCCTGGGACCTGCCTTCCCCACCTCCGCCCCAAACTGCACCCCTCCTGGGACCTGATAGGTTGGATACAATTCTGAGACCACATACAGTAGGTTAACTGTGGCTTTACTGTTCGAGATGGCTGTTGGTGTGATTGCTAGAAATTAATTTAACAGTTTGTAGCCTATACTTTTACTGTAGGGAGATGCTATCTTTAGAGTCTAGGGTAACCTGTCAGATCCTTAGCTGCATAAACTAACTTTTTACTAATACAAGAGAGCGGATATTACTTCTCTATCAGAGCCCATCTCTCTAGGGAGAGTAAGTGACAATAGAACTTTAACTTAAAGGACAGGTTTGGAATTCAGCATTATAAGCCATGTTATAAGGTTATTTACGATCATATACAACGGCCGATATCAAAGTTTTGTGAAATGGTGCACTCTCGAGATATAGCCCGTCGCCGCTAACACATTCAATAGATCCATAGGTGCATCGACAAAATCCCTCAAAAACAACATAAACTCTTGTTTTCAAAGACAGGAAACTCACTGAGTGGTCACTGATGTCCGTTGATGTTCTGACAAAATATTCGCCACAAAGCATGCTTCCAATCGGGTTTTATTTATCATTTAACATATTATATGTACAACTATTTTCACTTGCAGTACATACGTTTGTAAACTTCCGCTTGAACATTTGGAGGTCTTGACTGAGTTTGGAGGCTACTGTAGAAGAAGAGCCTCTTCCGGGTCACAGGTCTACACAACAACAACATCGACAACAACAACAAGTCGAGAATCCTAAGATTGCTTTGCAGCAGGTATTTCATTGATAGTGTTAGATAGACGTGCTTGTTGATCAAAACAAATATGGGACGCGGATGAATATAAGCATCTCTGGCTTTGTTGTTATAATAAGATCAATAACGTCCTAGCGGAAGCATACTGTACTTTGTGCTGATTTTTTTGCCAGAATATCAACGGACACAATTAGCCACTCAGTAATATTCCTGTCTTTGAAAACTAGAGTTGATGTTGTTTTTGGGGGATTTTTTCTATGCACCTATGGAGTGTGTTAGTGGCGACAGGCTGTATCTCAAGAGTTCACCAACGGACAAAACTTTGATCTAGGCCGTTGTATATGATCGTAAGTAACCTGATAACATGGCTTATAATGATCAATTCTGAACCTGTCCTTTAATAATAAAAATACATTGTTTAGTTTAACTGCTAGTATTGCATGTTATTTAATTTGAGTGAATCTAGACATCACTTTGTTACTTCTCTGCTCAGTCATCCCCCAGATGATCCTCAGTCTGACCCAGAAGCCCCTTGACTGGGGGCTGATCCAGGACCTGCAGATCCTCACACAACAGAATCTCAGGTCCTCTTGGTGCACCCATCTCTCCCCCTGGATGTTCTGTAGAACTGGTGCTTCTAGTTGAGGTGTCTGCCCACTCAGCACGGCCCCCTTAGCTCTGCTGCATTCTCCAGCATGGTTCTGTCCAGGTTGAGCTAGCTGGACTTCATGGGTTCACATGGTGCGTCATGCGGAGGAAGTGAGGACCCCACAGGTTCCCCAATCACACTTTCAGGGGATTTCATTCTTTTAGGATCAGGTGAAGACTTCCTTCTTCCCTCACTGGCCATGGTTCGACCCTCTTGACCTCTTGGGCCACAGGAGATATCATTGTCCTGTCCTCCCCGGGTGAGGAGGCTCAGGGGACGAGGCTCAAGAGACGCATTCCTTCCATAGGGTGCATGTGTGCGTGCATGTGGGTGTGCATGTGTGCGTGCATGTGGGTGTGCATGTGTGCGTGCATGTGGGTGTGCATGTGTGCGTGCATGTGTGCGTGCATGTGGGTGTGCATGTGGGTGTGCATGTGTGCGTGCATGTGGGTGTGCATGTGTGCGTGCATGTGTGCGTGCATGTGGGTGTGCATGTGGGTGTGCATGTGTGCGTGCATGTGGGTGTGCATGTGGGTGTGTCGGTGGGTGAGTGAGTGCGTGCATGCGTGTGTAGGTGTATATGTGTGTGTGTTTGTGTGTGTGTGTCGGGGGGGGGGGTTGTGTGGGCGCACATGTGTGCGTGCGTGGGTGGGTGTGTGGGTGGGTGGGTGTATATGTGTGTGTGTGTGTGTGTGTGTGTGTGCGTGGGTGGGTGGGTGTATATGTGTGTGTGTGTGTGTGTGCGTGGGTGGGTGGGTGTATATGTGTGTGTGTGTGTGTGTGTGTGTGCGTGGGTGGGTGGGTGTATATGTGTGTGTGTGTGTGTGTGTGTGCGTGGGTGGGTGGGTGGGTGTATATGTGTGTGTGTGCGTGCGTGGGTGGGTGGGTGTATATGTGTGTGTGTGTGTGCGTGCGTGGGTGGGTGGGTGGGTGTATAATATATTATGTGTGTGTGTGTGTGTGTGCGTGCGTGGGTGGGTGGGTGTATATGTGTGTGTGTGTGTGTGTGCGTGGGTGGGTGGGTGTATATGTGTGTGTGTGCGTGCGTGGGTGGGTGGGTGTATATGTGTGTGTGTGTGTGTGTGCGTGGGTGGGTGGGTGTATATGTGTGTGTGTGCGTGCGTGGGTGGGTGTATATGTGTGTGTGTGCGTGGGTGGGTGGGTGTATACGTGTGTGTGTGTGTGTGTGCGTGGGTGGGTGGGTGTATATGTGTGTGTGTGTGTGTGTGTGCGTGGGTGGGTGGGTGTATATGTGTGTGTGTGCGTGCGTGGGTGGGTGTATATGTGTGTGTGTGTGTGCGTGCGTGGGTGGGTGGGTGTATATGTGTGTGTGTGTGTGTGTGTGTGCGTGGGTGGGTGGGTGTAGATTAGCTAGGTGCACCACAATCCTTTGTCTGTTACACCTTCAGACTTGAACAACTCACACGGGGTCTTTTTACACAAATGTCAACATATGAACTGTGGCTTGTATTGAATCAGCTGCTGTAAACGACTTCCATTGGAATCATCCGGAATACTGTGACAGCCCTGACTTTCATTTGTACTGAATCATGAATATTCTTCTCGTCTGTGTTAATGCTCCAAACCAGCCTTCCCCCCCCCCCCCCCCCCCCCACCAACGTCCTTCTTCGAAAACTTTAGGAATAATGAGTAAATGCTAGGTGTGAAAGGGCTGTGTGTGCTGTGGTTGTGGCTGAGGCAGATCCTGGGCCTGCTGGCTCCTTGGCTGTGTGTGCTGTGGTTGTGGCTGAGGCAGATCCTGGGCCTGCTGGCTGCTTGGCAGCAGGAGAATGTAGAGTAGGCATTTCTGCCCCCCCTCCCCTCCTCCCCCCACAGGGCTACTGTGTTGGTCTGTTTGGTCTGGCACAGGGGGCAGACATGGCATATTGGCTTATTATTTGTATAAACAACAACGGGTGGATTGTTTGTTTGCTGTGAATGAGACCCAGCTGTGGAGGAACTGCTGCACAT
>NC_140258.1:1177420-1192420 GCF_949987555.1 Borostomias antarcticus
GTCTCTAGCAGGTGTGTAGGTTCCGGGGCTGTGTGTGTGTGTGGATGTGTGTGTGTGTCTGTGGCAGGTGTGTAGGTTCCAGGGCTGTGTGTGTGTGTGGATGTGTGTGTGTGTCAGTGTCTGTGGCAGGTGTGTAGGTTCCGGGGCTGTGTGTGTGTGTGGATGTGTGTGTGTGAGTGTCAGTGTCTGTGGCAGGTGTGTAGGTTCCGGGGCTGTGTGTGTGTGTGGATGTGTGTGTGTGAGTGTCAGTGTCTGTGGCAGGTGTGTAGGTTCCGGGGCTGTCTGTGTGTGTGTGTGGATGTGTGTGTGTGTGTGTGTGTGTGTGTGTGTGTGTGTGTGTCAGCGTCTGTGGCAGGTGTGTAGGTTCCGGGGCTGTCTGTCTGTGTGTGTGGATGTGTGTGTGTGTGTGTGTGTGTGTGTGTGTGTGTGTGTGTGTGTGTGTCAGCGTCTGTGGCAGGTGTGTAGGTTCCGGGGCTGTCTGTCTGTGTGTGTGTGTGTGTGTGTGTGTCTGTGTGTGTGTGTGTGTGTGTGGCAGCGTCTGTGGCAGGTGTGTAGGTTCCGGGGCTGTCTGTCTGTGTGTGTGGATGTGTGTGTGTGTGTGTGTGTGTGTGTGTGTCAGCGTCTGTGGCAGGTGTGTAGGTTCCGGGCAGCGGCCCCTCTGACTGCGTGGTCCCCCCCGCTCCTCTCTGGCCGACACACCAGGCCGTCCCCACAGTCGCAGCGCTGGAAGAGCTCCAGGCCGTGGGCCCCCTTCCTCCGGTGGCGTGTGCACACCTGGCCCTCGCTCAGCACCGGCTTACAGATGCGCGACCAGAAGTGTCGGGCGCAGCACAGCCCCTCGGAGCAGTCCGCCGACCTCAGACAGGTCTCCCCTTCCTGGCCTGGAGGAACACAGTCACAGAGACATGAGCGGCACTGTGATGGGTCCAGTAATGGCAGTGTAAATATGATGGGTCCAATGATGTGGTCAGACAATAGCCTTAAATATTTCCCATTGTGTGTATGAGAGTATTAACCACATCATTTAAAAGGTTCATTCATCATTATCACATGTATCTGTGTGCATACCTTTGACAGAGAGCAGCTGATGTCCCTGTGCGGGCGGAAGCCTCTTGGCTGTGTGGTCTATGGTGTGGTTGTGTCTGTGCCCCACACTAGCAGTAACCGCATCTGTGCCATCCACATCACTCGCCTGGCACACACCTGGAACAATCACACATAGCCCGTTACTGGCTTGCACAAAGAGTGCAGAAGACATCGAGGGGAGCATTCTGTAATTCCATAATTGTACACGCTTCTCTATAATTAAACATCATTATCTCAAATTGTTGTTATGGTATTCTGTCTACCGATTTTATAAAACATCTGTTCAGTGAACTTTCAAAACACTTTCCCTGTGAACATGGCCCGAGCAGGACTCACTGTGTGAATGGACCGAGCCGGACTCACTGTGTGAATGGACCGAGCAGGACTCACTGTGTGAATGGACCGAGCAGGACTCACTGTGTGAATGGACCGAGCAGGACTCACTGTGTGAATGGACCGAGCAGGACTCACCGTTGATGCAGCGGGTTCCTCCGCAGCACACGGAATCACGCGCGCACCGCTTGCGGCTCTTCCGGCACGGGAGGCACGCGCCCCGCGCCCCGCACTCGAGGTCATCCGCCCAGATATCTGACTGTGAGGTGAAATACATCATCATACATACGACATACTGTGTCACTACGGTGGCGGCAAATGCCTGCAAATAATGCATTGATGAGCTACCAAGCTGTGGAGCAGCGCACGGTAGCCTGTAGACCCGGGCTTACCTGCACGGTGTCCAGGAGCAGCTTCTGAACCTCGCTACCGGAGGCGGGGGCGCGGGGGCTCGGGCTGACCGTGTGAGCAGGATTGGGGCCCCCGGCACCGGGCAGGTTTTTAATGGCGTTAGAGTTCAGTAAAACTGCCCCGGCGTAAGCATCCCCAAGGTATCCTAACAGGGTGAGATACACGGCCATAAACCGACGCGCTGACAGCTGCGGCATGTTGGTCCCGTCTGCTCTGCACTTCTTGGTCAGTTGAGGTTGAGATGAGAACTAAAATCCTTAGACCTCAGAAAAGTGTAAAAACGTCCAAGTTATTCTGGAATCCTCGCGCAAAGTCCCAGAGAGGTTGTCCGGGGCACGTTGGGTCTCCTGACGCACGACTGCGCGGTGCGGTCTTTATACGCGCCGCTTGTTTGGATTCCCGCCCCTTGAAGCGCACAACAAAGGCGGAGGCTGGAATTTCAAAGGCGCCGGAGCTCCAGTGTGTGTGTGTGTGTGTGTATGAAAGGCCTTCCATATGTGTGTGTGTGTGTGTGTGTGTGTGTGTGTGTGTGTGTGTGTGATCTCCAGCGCGGAAGCGGCCATCCACCCCGTCCAGGTTGAGTTTCCCAGTGTTAGTGTGTAATAATGAGTAATAATGATCAACGCGTCTGTCCTCCTTGGATTGCGACCAGAATTCTTCCAGACTATCGTTGTCAACAATGCCATAATTACCAGGTTGTTATTCCAATAAACCATTTTGGATAAACATTTCCAAACGTTTACAAGTGTTTATTGAAGATTACTTTGAGATGCAACATCATTTAGTTCAGTTCCAAGTAGATACTTTTTTGTTTGGAGGTTTTCCATTCCAACAACCACAAATCCCAGTACCCGAATTTGCGCACAAACAGACTGATGTTATTTAATAGTTGACTGTAGTGAGTTTTGGAGACGTTGTTTGTCTCTATCATGATGAGTCGGTCCTGATCGCGCGCTCACATTCCTTTGACATTCAAGTATCCTAACTGCCCTTTGGCTGTGTGCGTAATGCCCTTTGGCTGTGTGCGTAAACGGTGATTGAAGTTCCCTTTCCTCGATTAACGACTTCATTTGATCCCTCTGATTGCAAAGGGGGCAATTATCCTTTAAGTGTGCTTGATTACACTAGCAGCGGACATCACTGTAGGATATGCAGACCATTAAGGGGTGTGAAAAGTTGACCGAATTGATGGACTTCCGTGGAGAGCTGACTGGCACTAAGAGATGAAAGACAGCTCTGATCTCACGGCTCGGATTCTGGAGGGTTGGCGAGGAAGAGATAAACACACTTCACTTGAATATCCGCATTCTTTCAGGCGGCACCTTTAGGCTATTGATAAGAGCCCTGCTCATGAGCAGGCTGTCGATTAAATAGGCCTAATGTCAAACTTAGTTTTTGGGAAACGAGAAAAAAAAGATTTGAAAACAGTGATAACATTATAGTAAAAACACTACTACTGCGTGTTCTCGAATTGGCAACCAACTTTTGATCACAGGCTACTGATGTGAACATCTCCTACACATCTATCCTGGGCATATATAGGTGAACATCTTCTACACATCTATCCTGGGCATGTATAGGTGAACATCTCCTACACATCTATCCTGGGCATGTATAGGTGAACATCTCCTACACATCTATCCTGGGCATGTATAGGTGAACATCTCCTACACATCTATCCTGGGCATATATAGGTATCTATCCTGGGCATATATAGGTATCTATCCTGGGCATGTATAGGTATCTATCCTGGGCATATATAGGTATCTATCCTGGGCATATATAGGTATCTATCCTGGGCATATATAGGTATCTATCCTGGGCATATATAGGTATCTATCCTGGGCATATATAGGTATCTATCCTGGGCATATATAGGTATCTATCCTGGGCATATATAGGTATCTATCCTGGGCATATATAGGTATCTATCCTGGGCATATATAGGTATCTATCCTGGGCATATATAGGTATCTATCCTGGGCATATATAGGTATCTATCCTGGGCATATATAGGTCCAGACGCACAGCAGGTGGAATGCGCGCTCTGGGCTCCTCGGCCCGTGCGTGATGACGTCTCTGTGACGCACTGACGCAGTCTTGGCACTTGCACGTCATCTGGCGGTAGCACTTCTCTGGCTATTGACATGACACCTCTGGCGTGAACTGACGTGTTTCTCTCATCTAGACGAGAAACTAAATGTTACTGTTGGTAAAGCGAACTCTTTTGATGCACCTTGATCTTGAATCAATGAGGTTTCACCTGGTTGTGGCCTTGAGTGAGGAAATGATTTATTTCCGTTTCGACGAAAAGAAAACATCTTTCTTAGAATATTAACAGAAAATATGTGTAGACGTTTGTAATACTAGGCTACATAGACTACACTAGACAAACATTTTTCTTATTTGAACAAATCAGTCCTGGATCCATCATGTTGATGTTAACGATTAGACGCTGTCCCACTGCGCCCTCTAGCGTCCGTCTGAGAAACAGCACATCTTTCATGTTCTTGAGGTCACCTGGTTTATTGTTGGCAAGAAATCCATTAAAACCACTTAAATAACGTATCTAAAGGAGACACGCCCACACGTCCTAGACACGCTATTCAGCTTTTACTCTGTTATAAACCAAAAAAAAAGTACACTAGCCATTCTCCAATTTGATTGAAGATAAGATAAGATAAGATAGGACTTTATTGATCCCCCCAGGGGGAAATTAGGCTTAAAAAATATATATAAATAATATTTGTATTTATATAAATACAGAAAGACTGGAAATAAGAGAAAACTAGTAACAAAAAAAAAGAGTAACAAAAAGAAGACCCTAGATAAGGGGGGGTATCAGGGAGGAAGTGCATCCATACGTACAGTAACTGTTCAGGAGCTATAGAATAGAATAAGATGCATATGTACCTTCATACATTCAGCCTGTATAATAATACAACAACTATACAAGTATATAAGTTTAGGAGTACCCAATATGTACTACATGATACTACATGTACCATACAATCAGTCTGAATAAATATATATAACTATAAGTATATGAGTCAAGGAGTATACATACATACATACATACATACATACATACATACATACATACATACACACATACACAACTACCTACCTACCTACCTACCTACCTACCTACCTACCTACATACATACATACACATACATACATACATACATACATACATACATACATACATACATACATACATACATACATACATACATACATACATACAGGCTGTCTAGGTATATCTAGTAATACATGTATACATACATACGTGCACCTCTGTAACACACGGAACGCTCAGGCTCTGTTGAACAGTCTGACGCCGCTGGCTCACAGGAGCGTCTGAACCGCTGCGTGTTGCACCTGGGTGGGAGGAGCCTGTGGGTGGGAGGAGCCTGTGGCTGAAGGTGCTGCCCATCTGCCAAAGCTCGTCATGGAGGGGTTTGGAAGGGTGGTCTAGGATAGACTTCAGTTTGTCCCTCTTCCTCCTCTCTGCCACAGACTCCAGGCTGTCCAGTTGTTGCCCCACGACGGAGCCACACAAAAGAGAACACACCAAACAAGACAAAACTGTACATTTCAGCCATTAGGAAATAAACAAATTCTAGGCTAGAATCAAGACAAATAGACGAACAGTTTGATGTATAATATGTCCCATAATACTTTCAGATGTATTATATTATGGAGCTACGAACACACAAAAAGTCTCCAATGGCACAGGGAAGAGAAACACAGACATCAACGCCGACTCAATCGGCCTCATTGTGGTGAATCTGGAATGTGATTGGACTAACAAAATGTCAATATCTGAATCCGTGGGCCGTGGAGGGGAGAGCTTTGGGGCCAATCACAAATTAGCAAGAAAAAAAGGCATTACATGATTTAAGAGAAAAGAACCCGCCCTAAGGGAGGCTAGCCTCCCTTCCATAGATATCTATGGGTCCTCCAGCTGCATGTTATAGATGTCATTGTTGGAGCTTTAGAATTTCAATAATGGGTTTTTATCCATAGGGAAAACCTGCTTTATGAACAAAACTGAGATAATATTAATTATGAATAAATAAATTCATATATTTATATTTTAATCCCTCTCTTCTTTCCAAAAACTGAGGAGAACTGTCCTCCCCTGCCTCAATGGACGAGCCTCCACTGATACACACACACTGTACGTACACACATACATACACACATGCATACATACATACATATATACATACATACACACATGCATACATACACACATATATACATACATACATACATACACACATACATACACACATACATACACACATATATACATACATACATACATACATACATACATACATACACACATACATACACACATATATACACACATATATACATACATACACACATACATACACACACATTTATACATACATACATACACATACATACATACACACATACATACACACATGCATGGACACATACATACACACATGCATGGACACATACATACACACATGCATGGACACATACATACACACATATATACATACATACATAGATACACACATACATACACACACATTTATACATACATACATACACATACATACATACACACATACATACACACATACATACACACACATACATACATACATACATACATACATACATACATACATACATACATACATACATACATACACACATACATACATACATACATACACACACACATACATACACACATACATACACACATACATACATACATACATACACACATACATACATACATACATACACACACATACATACACACATACATACATACATACATACACACATACATACACACATACATACATACATACACACACATACATACATACACACATACATACATACATACATACACACACACATACATACATACATACATACATACACACATACACATACACACATACACATACACACACACATACATACATACATACACACATACATACATACACACATACATACACACATACATACATACATACATACACACATACATACACACATACATACATACATACATACACACACACATACATACACACATACATATATACATACATACACACATACATACACACATACATACATACATACACACATACATACATACATACATACATACACACATACATACATACATAAACACATACATACATACATACATACATACATACATACATACACACATACATACACACATGCATACATACATACACACACACATACATACATACACACACATATATACACACATACATACATACATACATACATACACACATACATACACACATACATACACACATACATATGAGGGGCCGTTTAGGCCATAAATAATGAAACACTTGTACGCTTACTAGTGAAACACTTGTACGCTTACTAGTGAAACACTTGTATGCTTACTACTGAAACACTTGTACGTACATACATACTCTTGACACTTGTACGCTTACTACTGAAACACTTGTACGCTTACTAGTGAAACACTTGTACGCTTACTACTGAAACACTTGTACGTACATACATACTCTGACACTTGTACGCTTACTAGTGAAACACTTGTACGCTTACTTGTGAAACACTTGTACGCTTACTACTGAAACACTTGTACGTACATACATACTCTGACACTTGTACGCTTACTAGTGAAACACTTGTACGCTTACTAGTGAAACACTTGTACGCTTACTACTGAAACACTTGTACGTACATACATACTCTGACACTTGTACGCTTACTAGTGAAACACTTGTACGCTTACTAGTGAAACACTTGTACGCTTACTACTGAAACACTTGTACGTACATACATACTCTGACACTTGTACGCTTACTAGTGAAACACTTGTACGCTTACTAGTGAAACACTTGTACGCTTACTACTGAAACACTTGTACGTACATACATACTCTGACACTTGTACGCTTACTACTGAAACACTTGTACGCTTACTACTGAAACACTTGTACGTACATACATACTCTGTAAACCTAAAATTATGAAATAGAACACTGCAATGTATGTTCTTACATGTAGATGTGCAAGTATTTCAATAGTACGTATACAAGAAATCTCAGTAGCACGTACAAGTAATTTCACTAGTATGCATACACGAAATCTCACTAGCATACGGAAGGTACTTCAGTAACACCGGAAGGCGCCACACGAGGCGGGATGAAAGGGGTCTCGTTTTGAACATCGGTCTCCATCTATACAGTGTTTAAGCCTACTTGGCCTAGCCTACTCCAGTCACACCGGGATTAAGCCTCTGTCAGGCCAACGTTAGGTGAATAGGCTATAGGTGCGCGTTACAAACTTTAATTTAATCAATATGAAGGTGCAACTTCTATTTATTTTGATTAGTTTGCAGACTTTATTAGTGATTGCCACTCGCGATGACATCGTTGCTTTTTTTAATCGGGTGCTGCTATGCGTCGAGGACGTCCAGCAAAACACGGAAGAGAGGTGCTTTAGAGACCTGGAAAGCCACACCATTACCCTAAATTCTATGTTGGCTATTGTTCGCTCAAGGGATGGACCTGATGGAGAGACTGCTCTTTTTGTACAGTCAATATGCCGTTGTTTTAATCTGATTATTGAAGACTTTAGAACAAGACGAGGTCAACAAAACACCCTTCCCCTGGCTCCACCGACAACCAGTAACGGGCTTCCGGGACGTCCACGATACAATTTAACAACTGAACAATTTAACCAGTGCATTGGACTCGGGTTTAATTGGCAGGGAATCGCTTCATTTTTTGGTATCAGCCGTCGTACTGTGTTCCGACATAGGCAACGTCTTGGCATCAGACCATTGGAATACACAACATTAACCAATGACGAATTGAAAACAACCATAAGGGACATTTCCACGAGTACCCCGAATGCTGGTGAGAGGTACATTATTGGAAGTCTACGGGCACGCGGAATCCGGGTCCAGCGCTGGAGGATTCGCCAAATTCTGCAGGAGGTTGATCCCGTCGGAAGGTCATTAAGACGCAGTCAAGCCATCCGCCGAAGGGTTTACAGTGTGCAAACTCCAAACGAGTTATGGTATGTTTGCTGTAATGGCCCATCGACATGTCTTCTTGCTGAGCTTGCAGCATAATTGTGATCTAACAAGATAATAGCCTAAACAAGTAGGCTAGACTAGAGCATTTGGAATATTCTTGATATTTGACTATTGCAATTAGTAAATGTATTACCTTCTATCTTAGGGAGGAAAACTTCTAAATATAGGCTAGCCTATAGGCCTGTTACACTAAGCATTCGTGAATGTAGCCTATTACAATAGCCTGTCCCAGAGACCTCAACAAACCGTAGAATAATAGCCTACATTTGTGTAGGCCTATATTATTTACCAACATTATTATTATCTGAGTCTTTTTTCAGTATTCTAACAGCTGTCACTTATTTCTTTTATCACAGGCATATTGACGGGAACCATAAATTGGTGCGATGGAGAATGGTGTTCCATGGCTGTGTAGATGGGTACAGTCGCACCATCATATACCTTCAGTGCCTCAACAACAACAGGGCATCAAGTGTTATGAACCTCTTTCTGCATGGCGTATCTGACTATGGACTGCCTTCAAGAGTACGCAGTGATCATGGGAGGGAAAATATTGAGGTTGCAAGATTTATGTTGAACAGTAGAGGATTAAATAGAGGAAGCATGATAATGGGGCGCAGTGTACACAACCAAAGAATCGAGAGGCTGTGGGCAGAATTAAACCGGGTAGTTTCATATTACTTCTCTGACTTATTTACTTTTATGGAAAATGAGAATATCCTAGATTCTCTTTGTGATCTTCATTTATTTTGTCTTCATTACATTTATTTACCTCGGGTTCAAAGGGCAGTGAGGGAATTCCAGAACCAATGGAATAACCACGGACTTTCTACACAAGGAGGCCAAACCCCGTTGCAGTTGTGGCATAGAGGGATTGTCAGATATGTTGGAAGCAACAACACAGCTATAGGTGGTGTGTTTCAGATTGAGGAGCGTTTTGTCCCTGGTGATGAACCACTACCTGCAGTGGCGAGCAGGAATAGTGTTGAGGTTCCTGAAAATGGTGTTCATGTCAGCAACAGCACCATGCAAGAAATCCAACAATTATTTGACCCATTAATGGATGATGGAAATCATGGAATTGATTTATTTTTATCTCTGTTACATTTTTTGCAAGCAAGACAACCTCGAGGACTAAGCGAATGAAGCGATTCAGCAATTAATTAGTCCTACGCTTGCGCTAGCCAATATACTCACCGGCATCACCCTGTGAACACAAACACAGATAAACGTTCTGTTGTTAACAATTAACCATTGCTCTATGTATCATATCTATACATATAAAACATCTCAGTTCCAATTTGCCTTTATAAATGTACGTCTGCCTTTTTAATGTACGTCTAGTCCTATTTCCTTTTTCGTTTTATATCAAATTTTCATTTGATCTTGTTTCATTGACAGATGTAGGCTACATTCGTCAATCTCATTAACAATTTTCTGCTTCGACCCCAGTCCCTGATCCTCCCATGCATATACACACATTTTGTCTTTCACTATCTATGCCTTCCCAAAACCCTGAGTGTTTCTAATGGCAAAGTCCATGTTGCTCTTAAAACCATTGTATGTGCTGTAGATAGGTAGCTGAAGGCAGTTGATGCATGTGTTGGCAACAGGGAACTTTTCTGCTCCATGAAGAATTTTGAGAGATGGCTGGGGAGAGAAGCCGATTGGAGGTACTCTATCAGATCCAGATGCAAATGCGAGGATGTCCCCAAGCTTCTCTGATCCACCTTCCTCTGTGAAAATATGAATGAGACAGACGAAATACATACACGATTATACACTTAGTAGTACTTACTTTTTCTATAGATATTTATTAGGGCATTTCTTGGGGATAGTACAGTATAAGGACAGACAGGAAAGGTGGGAGAGGGAGAGGGGAAGACATGCAGCAAAGTGCGGACGCCGGATTGTAACCCACGCTGCTGCAGTAAGGACAAGCCTTTACGCCCAATTCACACTGCACTGCACATTGGGCGTCCAGCAGCGATGCCGCTGGGACGGGGGCGGCGAGCGGCGGCGGCAACAAAAAGCGGCGCCGCAAAAGTTGAGAATAGTTCAACTTTTGCGGCGCCGCTTTCTGGTGTCGACCGGCGGCAGCCAATCAGAAAGCAGAAGATCTCTTTTGTGTCAAAGAATACTTTCCCTCTTGAAAAAAAACTCTTAAGAATAACGACCGTTTGATTGTGGCCGTTTTAGACAAATCCATTTAGCGGCATGTCCAACCGCTAAACAATACTAGAAGTTTGTTCACACCCCTAGTTAATTTGATTGGTTTGGAATATACCCGCGATAAAATCGCAACGCTGCATATGAGGACCGTTTCGCACATGATTTCGTTGCCGGTGTTGTGCCTTTTTCACACTCCCTGCAGAATCACACTCCCCTCCGCAATAGGCTCGATCCCGGCTCTCTCCCCCCGCTTAGGAGACCAGACCTCCGGGCCACGATCCAGGCTCTCCCCCCGCTTAGAGGACCAGACCTCCGGGCCCCGATCCCGGCTCTTTCCCCCCGCTTAGAGGACCAGACCTCCGGGCCCCGATCCCGGCAGTCTCTCCCCGCCTGGCTCAATGCGCGTTCCCCCGGAGGGGAGTGTGATTCTGCGGGGAGTGTAAAAATGGCACAACACCGGTCCGCTCGCTCGCTGTATATCAGGATGAGGTGTAAGGTGGTGGACCGGTAAAATCCATAGATTTAGAACGCCCCCTTGTGGCCGTTAGCTGTAAAAATTCATAGATTAGCCGCACCGTTGTATAGGCCGCAGGGTTCAAGGCATGGGAAAAAAGTAGCGGCTTATAGTCCGGAAATTACGGTACTTACTTTTATGTACTTGCTGATACCGAGACTTTGGTATCGGTTATAGAGTATTGGTACATTTTTATGAGTACAAGTACATGAGCATGCTCTCAGGCCCGATACCGATATCTGTATCCCTAATTTCCTTACAAGAGCAAATTAGTTTCTTTCTGATATAATACACACCTTCAACATCTTGTAAATAGTCCCTCCAGAAAGCAACTACGGATTCCTCTGCTCTTCTCTGGTTGCTCCCCTGCTCAGACCACCTGATCTGGAACAGATCATCCACCTGGTCAGCGGTGAGGGGCTCTGGATTATAGCACATCAGGGCTCTGAACGACTCGGGATGCATCTGGATCTCCGCCAGGACTCCAAGGGTTTTTAACCCATCTTTGAACCTAAATGACAGTATGAGAGGAAAAGTGGTCCAATTAAGAGTTGGTTTTTTGCATGTGTTAAGACATCAAACAAGATTCTCAACTTAACTACATTTACAATACCTTTCAAATGGTCCACGGACTCGATTGATCACTTGAAACATCAAGACATCTTCTACAAGTCTATCCTTGTCTTCAACACTTCTCAGTGGCTTCAGACAGCCAGCATTGGCGAGATAGTCGAGGAGAGGTTCAGTTGACTGGATGAGTTGCTCCAGAGTTGATGATTCTGAAATCTGAATGATTTACATTAAAAAAGAAACATCTGATTCATAACAAAATAAACAGTTGACTTACTGTTCCCCACCAATGAAGCAATGTGAAGAACATATAAAGTGACAATCATGTTTTCTCACACATCTACAACACTGCAGTGGGAGGTTGACTGCTTGCCTCACAAAAAAAACACAATTGCAACGATGATGGTCCCACATGATAAATGTAATATTTCACTGTAAGGACAAGTGGACTATATACTGATTTTATGGCGAATAAAACTTTCAATTATACTTCAGTCCAATGAACCCAACCTGGGCACTTCATCACATACAGTACACAATCATGTGGCAGATGCATAATACAGTAACAGACAGAAACTGATCCATTTTGATGGATGAGGAGCACAAATGGTAAGACACAGAACACATTCTTACAAAAAAACATTTTCTGAGCATAGACTAAACAAAATCTTTTAATGCCACAAACCTTTTGGATTTTGTCACGGAGTTCAGAATCGGCGATGTCCCCCAGGTTTGGTCTACATTTCTCTGGCCCCAAAACTATGCAGTTAAACAATGTGTTGGACAAGAAATTTGGTGAGGGTCCTCCATGCACCAGACTGACTGCAATAGCAGTTCCGGCGACAAAATATCGGTCTTCTCTGACAGCTGAGGGAGAGCGAGAGAGATAATTTAGGTAGTATGTGCATAACTTTTCAACTGCTGCCATGGAAATCACTTTAAGTCCCATATTGTCTCGGTGAAATACAAGCAAAC
This sequence comes from Borostomias antarcticus, assembly GCF_949987555.1. Lineage (NCBI taxonomy): Eukaryota > Metazoa > Chordata > Actinopteri > Stomiiformes > Stomiidae > Borostomias > Borostomias antarcticus. The sequence goes on from NC_140258.1 coordinate 1,190,619, forward strand.
AAGTTAACCAAGTCACAAAGTTGGTCTTTAATGCCACTGAGCTTCACACAAAATTGAGTGGAAGCCACAACCTATTTTACAGGGTATATCATTATTTCATTAAAACCACAAATAAGACATACTGTACCTGATGCATCAAGAGCGAGGTTCAGGCTCCCTTCTGTTCCCTCAAACATCTCAGACTGAGCTAAAGCTTCAGTGAGCAGTCGCAGGAACTCTCGTCTCGGACCCCCAAGATCCACACCTTCTTCCACCGTTCCTTTATCGTCTGAGAATTTGACCCTGATCCTGTGTGTGGGGTCAAAGGTGATTCTCCTGAAGCCCCGAACGGCACCATCCAGAACAGCAGCACGATTTATGTTGAACCGATTGGTGAAGTTGTTGTTGATTTTTTGAGCCAGCACGACTAAAATATCCTGAACAGGCGGCACAGATGAGCTTTCCTTTCTGAAAGTCAACATAAAAAAATATGATTAGATCACAGTTCCAGCATCCAACCATGAGTATATAAATGACCTCATAATACTGTAGAGGAAAAGTTGCATGATTGCTATTTAAAGGGACAATCAGGGATTTATTCCGTCTATTAATCAGCAAAAAACGAAGTTTTCATTAATAAATATGTCCTTAACCACGTCTAATGACCTGTCTCAATAAACCGACCAATTCGCGTAAGCCTATAAATAATCATTTATAAATACATAGCGTCTCTCGCGCTCTGTATATTCCGCCATCTTTAAAATACGGGTGCCGATCGGGCCCACTACACTAGGTAAATCGCGTTTTGCATTGAGTTGCCAGCGTGAGGCGTCAGCGTGAGATTTTTGATAAGCGCAGACCACCGTACCAGAGCACGATACAATATACGATTTCACCACTAGATGGGAGTAGAAATCACTGATTGTCCCTTTAAGCTTGCTTAGACTACTGTGATTGAAAACAGAAAGATTATTTTCATAATTGAAAGGAATACATTTGAGGAATGAATCATGTGCACTAAATCGATTGAGTATTCCTTTAAAGGCAATATTACTCACATCTGATCTTCCATGCTGTTGATCAAGGTAACATACAGTGCATCATCTTCTTCCTCATCTTCAGATGACACATTGATAACACTAAGATACGCTCTGTAATCTGTGAGGTTGCTGGTTGATGGCAGGTTGCTGTTTGGATCAAGACCTGCAGGAGCGGTGGTCACAGATGTAAGGCTGGTTGGAGCGGTGGTCACAGATGGAAGGCTGGTTGGAGCGGCGGTCACAGATGTAAGGCTGGTTGGAGCGGTGGTCACAGATGTAAGGCTGGTTGGAGCGGTAGTCACAGATGCCAGATGGTAAGATGACTGCCTTGCTCTTGCTCTGGTGGTGACTGACGGCACCATGTCTACCTCCTCATCCTCCTCGCAGCAACTTCCATCTGAATTTTCAGACTTAAAATTGATAGAATTGACTGCAGTTAGGGTTGTATCATTTACTATAAAGTAGTTTATCTCAAACAAAGGTGTTGTAAAGGTGACATGAAATGCTGTACAATGTACCGTCCTGCAGTTGTACATTGTAGTCATAGCATATGCAACTTTCAAAATGAATAACAGTTGTATATGGAATACTGGATTACTTTCTAAGTCTAGCACCTACCACAAGTGGTCTGGAGGGCCTCACATATAGAGCCTTAAACTTGAGTATTTTGTGAATTATACTGGCACTGAGTTCCTGGCCGTCCCTCAACACTGGTGCGATCAACTTGTTGCCACAAGCCATCAGTACTTCAAAACTAAGCACAACACATATGAGTTATCAGTG
>NC_140258.1:1199920-1204920 GCF_949987555.1 Borostomias antarcticus
TATCAGTTTTGGCACTTTTATTAATTTATTTATCAAGGTCGAGGTTCACTATTTGTCTCCCATGGGAGAAATGTATCTAATCCAAAGAACATTGTTAAAAAGAAAAGCCACTGTCAACATTTAATAAATTAATTGTTATCAAAGTCAATAATTTGATTTGTTAAGAAAATTTGTTAAGAAAATGTTAAAACTTTTGATTAAAAAAAAGAATTCAATGAATAATCGTGTTAAATAATCGTGATCTCAATATCAATCAAAATAATCGTGATTATGATTTTTGCCATAATCGAGCAGCCCTACGTGGGAGTCTATCAACTCACTTGTGCTTCTGGATGTCTTTGACTCCGTTTTTCAAGTTTCCCAGTCTTTCTGAAGGATTGTCCCTGGACACGAACAGATACATAGAAAACACTGTGTGTCTGGGAGCAGCTCAGCGGGGGATTGTCAAGGTGAGAAGCAGAGATGGTCAGCGACTCACCTGCATAGTTTTTTGATTAGATTGGCAGCGTTTTTGGTGATCTTCTTTGGAAATTCGATCATGTCGATGCCTCTCAGGATGATGTTGTAGGTCTTCATGGGGTCTGGCCCAGAGAATGGAGGGCTGGAGGTCAAAATGGAGATGTCAGTGAAAATCACTCACCACATGTCCCAGATTGTCTACAAATCCCTTCTTTAGACAAAAGTATAATAATATGTACAGTTTGAAGCCATCTTCATGTTTGTTGTGTACCTGCCAGTGAGAAGTTCAAACATGAGGATGCCTAGGGACCAGTAGTCGGCGGAGATGTCGTGGCCCTTGTTGAGGATGATCTCAGGAGCCACGTACTCTGGTGTGCCGCAGAATGTCCACGTCTTCTTCCCAAAGCCGATCTTCTTGGCAAAACCAAAGTCCACCTGGGGAGAAGGACACGGAACACCCCGCAAGGCTGCGTTCACACGGCAGGTTTTGCAAGCTGCTAAAAACGCTACTGAAGGCGCGCCGCATTGTCCCTGGCCGACGCCAAGCGACAGAACACAGCAATCATAGGGACTGGTGTGAGGTCAGGTATGGGGTTGAGGTTGGGGCTGTAGTGAGGCTGTTGTGAGGTCAGGTATGGGGTTGGGGCTGTAGTGAGGCTGGTGTGAGGTCAGGTATGGGGTTGAAGTTGGGGCTGTAGTGAGGCTGTTGTGAGGTCAGGTATGGGGTTGGGGTTGGGGCTGTAGTGAGGCTGTTGTGAGGTCAGGTATGGGGTTGAGGTTGGGGCTGTAGTGAGGCTGTTGTGAGGTCAGGTATGGGGTTGAGGTTGGGGCTGTAGTGAGGCTGTTGTGAGGTCAGGTATGGGGTTGAGGTTGGGGCTGTAGTGAGGCTGTTGTGAGGTCAGGTATGGGGTTGAGGTTGGGGCTGTAGTGAGGCTGTTGTGAGGTCAGGTATGGGGTTGAGGTTGGGGCTGTAGAGGCTCTCGTGAGGCCAGGTTTGAGTCCTGGGCAGACCAGGCAGGGTGTGGTGGGTCCGACTCACCAGCTTGGCGTAGCCCCGGTGGTCCAGGATGAGGTTCTCTGGTTTGAGGTCTCTGTAGATGATGCCTTTCGAATGCAGGTAAGCGAAGGCCTCCACCACACAGGCTGTGTAGAACCGCGTGGTCGAGTCCTCGAAGGAACCCCTGGAGAACCAGAGTTATACTGTATTAATCCTCCCAAGGGGAAAGTGGTCTTCTGCTCTTCTATCTCAAGTCGAGTACAGGGCCAGCCAGCAAGACCGGCGCCCCTGGATGCTTTGAGCTAGCTAGGGATTGAGTGCCTTGCTCAAGGGCACAACGGCAGGCAGCTCCTGGATGTTATGAGTTAGCGTTGGGGTTAAGTGCCTTGCAAAATGATGTGTGTGAAACTGACTTGTCTCTCAGGATGGTCCACAGCTCTCCCCCCAGGCAGGCCTCCATCAGCATGTACAGGTACTTGCTGTCCTTAAACGTCCTGTACAGTCTGGAGAAAACATGTAAAAACACATCATTCAAATGTCTGTATGTCTGAGAAGAGAGAGAGAGAGAGAGAGAGTGAGAGAGAGAGTGTGTGTGTGTGTGTGTGTGCATGTGTGTGTGTGTGTGTGTGTGTCTACCTGACGATGAAGTCAGAGTGGGCCTCCTGCATGATGAGTTTCTCGGAGCGGATGTGTTCCTGCTGCCTGGTGTCCACGATGTGCCTCTTCTTCAGGATCTTCATGGCGAACGTCTTGGTCTCATCGCTCTTCAGCTGCACCTGGACGGACGACACAAGGACATAGAGGGCTTGGTCCTACTAAAACACAAGGACATAGAGGGCTTGGTCCTACTAAAACACAAGGACATAGAGGGCTTGGTCCTACTAAAACACAAGGACATAGAGGGCTTGGTCCTACTAAAACACAAGGACATAGAGGGCTTGGTCCTACTAAAACACAAGGACATAGAGGGCTTGGTCCTACTAAAACACAAGGACATAGAGGGCTTGGTCCTAAAAACACAAGGACATAGAGGGCTTGGTCCTACTAAAACACAAGGACATAGAGGGCTTGGTCCTACTAAAGACACAAGGACATAGAGGGCTTGGTCCTAAAAACACAAGGACATAGAGGGCTTGGTCCTAAAAACACAAGGACATAGAGGGCTTGGTCCTAAAGACACAAGGACATAGAGGGCTTGGTCCTAAAAACACAAGGACATAGAGGGCTTGGTCCTTCTAAAACACAAGGACATAGAGGGCTTGGTCTACTAAAAACACAAGGACATAGAGGGCTTGGTCCTACTAAAACACAAGGACGTAGAGGGCTTGGTCCTAAAAACACAAGGACATAGAGGGCTTGGTCCTTCTAAAACACAAGGACATAGAGGGCTTGGTCCTAAAAACACAAGGACATAGAGGGCTTGGTCCTAAAAACACAAGGACATAGAGGGCTTGGTCCTAAAGACACAAGGACATAGAGGGCTTGGTCCTAAAAACACAAGGACATAGAGGGCTTGGTCCTAAAAACACAAGGACATAGAGGGCTTGGTCCTAAAGACACAAGGACATAGAGGGCTTGGTCCTAAAAACACAAGGACATAGAGGGCTTGGTCCTAAAGACACAAGGACATAGAGGGCTTGGTCCTACTAAAACACAAGGACATAGAGGGCTTGGTCTACTAAAAACACAAGGACATAGAGGGCTTGGTCCTACTAAAACACAAGGACGTAGAGGGCTTGGTCCTACTAAAACACAAGGACGTAGAGGGCTTGGTCCTACTAAAACACAAGGACGTAGAGGGCTTGGTCCTTCTAAAACACAAGGACGTAGAGGGCTTGGTCCTACTAAAACACAAGGACGTAGAGGGCTTGGTCCTACTAAAACACAAGGACATAGAGGGCTTGGTCCTATTAAAACACAAGGACGTAGAGGGCTTGGTCCTAAAAACACAAGGACATAGAGGGCTTGGTCCTACTAAAACACAAGGACATAGAGGGCTTGGTCCTAAAAACACAAGGACATAGAGGGCTTGGTCCTTCTAAAACACAAGGACATAGAGGGCTTGGTCCTTCTAAAACACAAGGACATAGAGGGCTTGGTCCTAAAAACACAAGGACATAGAGGGCTTGGTCCTACTAAAACACAAGGACATAGAGGGCTTGGTCCTACTAAAACACAAGGACATAGAGGGCTTGGTCCTATTAAAACACAAGGACGTAGAGGGCTTGGTCCTAAAAACACAAGGACATAGAGGGCTTGGTCCTATTAAAACAAAAGGACATAGAGGGCTTGGTCCTAAAAACACAAATACATAGAGGGCTTGGTCCTTCTAAAACACAAGGACATAGAGGGCTTGGTCCTAAAAACACAAGGACATAGAGGGCTTGGTCCTTCTAAAACACAAGGACATAGAGGGCTAGGTCCTACTAAAACACAAGGACATAGAGGGCTTGGTCCTATTAAAACACAAGGACATAGAGGGCTTGGTCCTTCTAAAACACAAGGACATAGAGGGCTTGGTCCTACTAAAACACAAGGACATAGAGGGCTTGGTCCTATTAAAACACAAGGACATAGAGGGCTTGGTCCTAAAAACACAAGGACATAGAGGGCTTGGTCCTACTAAAACACAAGGACATAGAGGGCTAGGTCCTACTAAAACACAAGGACATAGAGGGCTTGGTCCTAAAAACACAAGGACATAGAGGGCTTGGTCTACTAAAACACAAGGACATAGAGGGCTTGGTCTACTAAAACACAAGGACATAGAGGGCTTGGTCCTAAAAACACAAGGACATAGAGGGCTTGGTCCTATTAAAACACAAGGACATAGAGGGCTTGGTCCTAAAAACACAAGGACATAGAGGGCTTGGTCCTAAAGACACAAGGACATAGAGGGCTTGGTCCTTCTAAAACACAAGGACATAGAGGGCTTGGTCCTAAAGACACAAGGACATAGAGGGCTTGGTCCTACTAAAACACAAGGACATAGAGGGCTTGGTCCTACTACAACACAAGGACATAGAGGGCTTGGTCCTAAAGACACAAGGACATAGAGGGCTTGGTCCTAAAGACACAAGGACATAGAGGGCTTGGTCTACTAAAACACAAGGACATAGAGGGCTTGGTCCTAAAGACACAAGGACATAGAGGGCTTGGTCCTACTAAAACACAAGGACATAGAGGGCTTGGTCCTATTAAAACACAAGGACATAGAGGGCTTGGTCCTACTAAAACACAAGGACATAGAGGGCTTGGTCCTACTAAAAACACAAGGACGTAGAGGGCTTGGTCCTAAAAACACAAGGACGTAGAGGGCTTGGTCCTACTAAAACACAAGGACATAGAGGGCTTGGTCTACTAAAACACAAGGACATAGAGGGCTTGGTCCTACTAAAACACAAGGACATAGAGGGCCTGGTCCTACTAAAACACAAGGACATAGAGGGCTTGGTCCTTCTAAAACACAAGGACATAGAGGGCTTGGTCCTACTAAAACACAAGGACATAGAGGGCTTGGTCCTATTAAAACACAAGGACATAG
>NC_140258.1:1207420-1227420 GCF_949987555.1 Borostomias antarcticus
ACACACACACACACACACACTATACTGCCACCTACGCTACCTAGCTTCATCCCAACACGTTACGGCTTCCCGTCCTGCCAGGACACAGACGGTAGTTTTCCACACACGCCCCGCCCCCAGATACCCAGCATCCTCTCTGGTTATTGTTTAATCTGGTGGGATGATCAGATCAGGTTTTCTATCCGCTGGATCAGAGCCTTACTGGGCCACACAGGCAACAGCAGCTTCAACACCTGAGTAGCAGCAGTGATCTCAGGAATGCGGGCTGTTTACTGACAGAGCGCAGCGGGATATGCTGGATCAGAGCGTGTGATTCCCCCTTTTCCACTCGCAGTGTACAGCCGTGTTAAGACCCAAACCCACAGTCTTATCATACTGCACGTGTAGGAAGGTTAATAGTAGGAAAATGAACAGATGAGCGTTGACGGCCTACAGTCTCTGTGTCCAGAGGGCAGAGGTGCTCTGTTAGCGCACTGGGGGGCAGCGGCAGTAACATGCCCCAATGTCAGATCCCCTTAGCGGGGAGGCCTGTGCCCTCACTATCGGTCTGATCCTGCTGGTTCTCAAGGGCAGTGGAGTGGGCAGCTCCTGTCCCTGACCAGCCCCTGGGGCTTCTCTCCAGTCATCTCCTGGAACCCTGCCACTGCCTCACTACAAGTCCCAGAGTGCACTCCGTTTAGAGGCTGAGATAATTAGTACTAGTCATGCTAACGGGCAGCTTAGGAGTTCACACTGATAGAACAAATGGACAGTGGCATCGGACTGCTGAGGAAAGAGGTAATAATGTTGACCACTAGGTGGAGCGCATGCACCATTTTCAGTAAAGAGGACTACAACTGCTTGTCCTTAGATATCCTTCAACATGATGAAAACATCGAATGTGATATTTGAAAGGTGAGAGGCTGTATGAGGCAACACAATGAAAGAACCTTGAATCTCACAGCAGGGCTGTCAAAGCAATTTTTGGAATAGTATTTGGGTACTTTACATTCACAGCACATAGAAGACCAAGCTGATAATGGATAGCAGGGGTGGGAAGCAGACTGAGCTCTCAGACGCATCCCTCTCTAAGGAATGACTTGTTCTTAACAAAGAGGGAATAGAATTCCCTGTTCTCCACATGAATGGGGGAGTTAATGTGAGGTCTTCCTGTAACGGCCATATGAAACCTGGCTGGTCAAGGAAGTCTGAGTCACAGTCTCAGTCTGTGCAGAGAATGCACCCCCATTACTCCAACAGGTGCAGGATAAAAATATAGAGTCAAATAGAGAGTTACCTGATTAAATCACACTGGGAGCATAAAAAAACAGTGTGCAAATATTATTTTTCTCTATATGAAAAAGTAATCCTACAAATAGCTGAAACACCTGACACAAGGTCACATATCAACGTCATAAAAATAATTGTCAAGACTCTCTCCCCCTCCTGGATGAGCCTGGACTCCCGAGGGAGGAAGCACAGTAACCCAACAAAGGAATGCATGCATACTAAACACAGAGTCTCTGAGGAGAGAGCAGAGGAGGGTTGCTGTGTGGTTAAGCTGCGTGGCGGTCAGCAGAGCAGAGGAGGGTTGTTGTGTGGTTAAGCTGCGTGGCGGTCAGCCCTCTGTGACCAATTAGAGCGGTTTGTGCCTCAGTGCAGCCTGAGACTGGACCGGTGGCAGGTAAGAGGCGAGCGCTCTGCTGGGCCGGGGGAACGCTACAGAGGAAACACGCCTAGTGATGATATCTTAATCAGGGTGACCAGAGCAGTGGTCTTTGATGTACAGTAACGGAGAAAGATAGACTTCTTTATCAAAGAAATCGTTCACACTGAACTAGGAATGAGCTGGTGGAGGAAGTTGTTCTTTCACTTTTGAAGCTTTTTAAGTGTTAGTTTGTATGAAACTCGCAGGAGATGTCCCCGTGGCTCATCGGGTTAAAGTGCATACCACATAAAGGCTAGTCCGCAGAGACCCAGGTTCAAATCCGGCCCTGGCCATGTCCTGCATGTCCTCTCTCTCTCTCCTGCCTTTCCTGTCCATCTATACTGTCCTATATAATAAAGCAGAAATGCCCCAAAACATCTTTGAATACATATAGTATGTTACATTTTTGACGTTGAAAGCAGAACACTGGCCTGGTTGAATCAGTAATTAATATATTTGGTGACGGCTTGGTTTCATTTTTGTTCAGCATAAGACACTGTGTACTTTTCCCAGTCTTCAGGTAATAACATATTCTTCCCAGTCTTCAGGTAATAACATATTCTTCACAGTCTTCAGGTAATAACATATTATTCACAGTCTTCAGGTAATAACATACTCTTCTCAGTCTTCAGGTAATAACATATTCTTCAAAGTCTTCAGGTAATAACATACTCTTCACAGTCTTCAGGTAATATATTCTTCACAGTTTTCAGGTAATAACATACTCTTCACAGTCTGCAGGTAATAACGTTCTCTTCACAGTCTTCAGGTAATAACATACTCTTCACAGTCTTCAGGTAATAACATGCTCTTCACAGTCTGCAGGTAATAACATACTCTTCACAGTCTTCAGGTAATAACATGCTCTTCACAGTCTGCAGGTAATAACATACTCTTCACAGTCTGCAGGTAATAACATACTCTTCCCAGTCTTCAGGTAATAACATATTCTTCACGAACCGCAGGTAATAACGTACTCTTCACAGTCTTCAGGTAATAACGTACTCTTCACGGCCTCCAGGTAATAACATACTCTTCACGGTCTGCAGGTAATACTGTATAGGCTACCTTCTTTTAGTAGTTTAGCCTACTTCTCCACCTCGAGCTTCACTTTTTCCATCTTAATATTTTGTATCTTAATATTGAGTTCTAAACTCCTCTTGTATAGAGACATCACATCATTGTCTGCTCCAACCTATAGCCTACTTCCTTTATTTAAAGGACAATGCTCGTTTTTGACAACCTGGACCTTCTTTACGACATATTATAAGACGTTTGACTCACTGAGATCACTTTGGTGTAGTTCAGAGGCATGTAGAAGAAATTTAAAATCCAGCGCGAGCCAGTATATCCATGTAATGGCGGTGGTGGGGGCACCGAGAATGCAGTTTCTAAAAATCTATTTTCTGCCGCGAAACGGTTGTTTTCTTCAATCTGTCTTGATGAATCGCTAGTTGTGCTTACATAGAGCATAGGCCTGTTGTGGTATTTCACATGCCTCTGTAATATGATTTTTAGAAACGTCTTTAGACACGAAATAGCTTCCTCACTTGCTCCAGCACGCATGCGCACAGCGTGCTGGAGCAATGATTGCGCGCTGTGCGCATTAGTGCTGGAGCAAGTGAGGAAGCTATTTAGTTTCGAAAGACATTTCTAAAGATCATGGCATGTGAAAACCACAACAGGCCTATCTCTATGTAAGCACAACTAGCGATTCATCAAGACAGATTGATGAAAACAACCGTTTCGCAGCAGAAAATAGATTTTTAGAAACTGCATTCTAAGTGCCCCGACCACCGCCATTACATGGATATGTTACGGTCAATGTGAGAAAACGGGGAATGTGAGCTTTTCCCGGTTATTGCGCACATTCCCCGACCTCGCGGGGAATGTAGGAGAAACAAGTGCGTTTCTCACATCTCCCGGGTAATGTGCACATTTCCCGACCTTGCGGGAGATGTGAGAAATTGGTTAGTATTTCTCACATCTCCCGTACGGTCGGAGATTGTGCACATTAACCGGGAAATGCTTACAATTCCCGACCTTGCGGTAAATCTAGCAAAGTCCAACCGTATGCAAAACCTCTGCGCAGCCGGGTGGTGGGAGAGGGCTCATGCGCTTAGAACCAGAGGCGCTTGACATTTTGCCCATGGTTTTCGAATAGATAGCATCAATTGCATTAATGGAAACATTCAATTGGGTCTAATTATACATGTGTTGAAAGTTAAGATAATTAGCCTACAAGCCGCGAGGCTACGCAACACAATAAGCAAAACAATCTCACTTTCACTCGTCCCACTCATCTGTTTCACTCTCCCCGCACGGCAGGGACAAGAGAAACAATGCACATCTTCTGTTCTCGGCCGTCTTGAATTGAACTGTTACACCATAGAACGAAACTTACAACTAATAGGTTAGTAAAGGACATGTACAAGTTGTTTGTCATCAAAAAATTTAATCTCCATCTTTATGAATTTCTGTGTAAATCTGATCAAACCAAAAAGTGTTTCATTCGTCCCGGTCCTCCCCTACAGTTAATAACAGTCTGTGGTCTACCTTGAACAGTAATATAGCCTACGCTGCACACAGTGTAAGTAGTATTAGGAGGATAGGCCTACACTGGTGATCAAGTTAACAAACGCAAAAGGAACATTGCAACAACAGGAAGGTGGGAACCTCCAAAGGAACCCTACACGTTACCCTACACTATAGCTAGCCGAAAGACAGACGAAAAGATGAAAAATCTCTCACAGGTGCCTCTTATGGTGCACACCCTCCGAGGCGTCACATAAGCCCTCTCCCACCACCCGGCTGCGCAGAAGTTTTGCATACGGTTGCGCTTTCCTAGATTTACCGCAAGGTCGGGAATTGTAAGCATTTCCCGGTTAATGTGCACAATCTCCGACCGTACGGGAGATGTGAGAAATACTAACCAATTTCTCACATCTCCCGCAAGGTCGGGGAATGTGCACATTACCTGGGAGATGTGAGAAACGCACATGTTTCTCCTACATTCCCCGCGAGGTCGGGAATGTGCGCAATAACCGGGAAAAGCTCACATTCCTCGTTTTCTCACATTGACCGTAACAGATATACTGGCTCGCGCTGGATTTAAAATTTCTTATACATGCCTCCGAACTACACCAAAGTGATCTTGGTGAGTCAAACGTCTTATAATATGTCGTAAATAAGGTCCAGGTTGTCAAAAACGAGCATTGTCCTTTAAGCGTCCCTTGCTCATGTGGTTGCAGCTGAATAGGCTACAATTGCTTAACACGGCATGAAAATATATGGCCCAAATAGAGATAGCCTACTCGTGTTCATGAGGATATTGATAAAACACATTCACAGCATTGGTAATATTTTGTCAACTTTCCTTCCTGCCTTTGACAGTAGCGACTGTGTTGCGCCTGGATAATATATTTCACATTTCTATAATATTGCTCCTCTTGTGTAAAATGTGGTGGACGTAGCTTGGAGCATGGCCGTGTCTAAATACCCAAGGTTGCGATTGGTAATTTCGTGCAAATACCACCCCTTTTACTGTGAACGCGCTCATAGCTAGATTGGACCAGCTGGGTACACTTAACAAGTTGATAGCCACTGTCGTGGTACCGTTTATCCGAGCTAGAGAAAAGTTATCCTGGATTTGTTGAACTAGCTTTGTAGTACAGGGCCCTGGTGTCCTATTACTCCAGGCTTGGCCTTGGTGTTCCCAGCACTATTCTGGTTCCTTCTCAGCTTGTCTCCCAGGCGGCACACACAGTAAACAGAGATGTAATTGGACAGTGAAGGATGGGGAAATGAAGTGTCTGACTTACTTGGCCTTTGCATCAGCGTCCTCATGGCCTTTATTGGACACGTCCTCCAGTCCTCCAATCAGGTGCTTGAATGAGCTGCAACACAGGAAACCCAGGAAGTTAAGAATAGATAGATAGATAGATAGATAGATAGATAGATAGATAGATAGATAGATAGATAGATAGATAGATGGATAGATAGATAGATAGATAGATAGATAGATAGATAGATTCTTTGACTTAAAACTTTAGATAGATACCCTAGATAGATTGACAGTGGACACAGGCTCTGCGAGTAAATGCACTGTCGTACTGTCGTAACGTTATCAGATTGTCTTTTTCTTTTTCTGTCTTCCTCCGTGATGTTTCGCTTCGGTTTTCTCACTTCCGCCATGATATCATTGAGCTAAAAAACGCATGATATCCATAGACGCCTTAATAGTTAGCTACTACTGTGTTGTTTAAGCACAGCGTTGCGCATGCGCACTTCGACTGAATGCTGCGTCCCAGGGGGCGTGAGTTCCATCCATCTTCTTCATCCGCTTATCCGGGGTCAGGTCACGGAGGCAGCAGTTCCAGCTGGGGGCCCCAGACATCCCTTTCCCTGGCAGCATCAACCAGCTCTGCCTGGGGAATCTTTTGTCGCTCCCAGGCCAGTGTGGAGATGTAGTCCCGCCACCTAGTCCTGGGTCTACCCCGCGGCCTCCTCCCAGCTGGACACGCCTGGAACACCTCCCTAGGGAGGCGCCCAGGAGGCATCCTCACTAGATGCCCGAACCACCTCAACTGGCTCCTTTCGACACAAAGGAGCAGCGGCTCTACTCCGAGTCTCTCCCGGATGACTGAACTTCTCACCCGATCTCTCAGGGAGACCCCAGCCACCCTCCGGAGAAAACTCATTTCGGCGGCTTGTATCCGTGATCTCGTTCTTTCGGTCGTGACCCATCCTTCATGACCATAGGTGAGGGTGGGGACGAAGATAGACCAGTAGATCCAGAGCTTTGCCTTTTGGCTCAGCTCTCTTTTCATCACAACGGTGCGGTAAAGCGACTGCAGAACCGCACCAGCGGTTCCGATTCTCCGGCCAAGCTCCCTCTCCATGGTTCCCTCACTCGTGAACAAGACCCCCAGATACTTGAACTCCTTCACTTGGGGTAAGGACTCATTTCCTATTCGGAGCGGACAGACCACCGGTTTCCTGCTGAGAACCATGGCCTCAGACTTAGAAGTGCTGATTCTCATCCCAGCCGCTTCACACTCAGTTGCGAACCTATCCAGAGAGTGCTGGAGGTCGCAGGCAGATGATGCCATCAGGACCACATCATCTGCAAATAGCAGCGACGTGATCCCCAGCTCACCGAACTGCAACCCCACCTCCACGCGGCTACGCCTTGATATCCTGTCCATGAAAGTCACAAACAGGATTGTTGACAAAGCGCAGCCCTGACGGAGGCCAACCCCCACCGGAAAGGAAGACGACTTACTGCCGAGGACACGGACACAGCTCTCGCTCTGGGTGTACAGGGATTGGATGGCCATAAGTAGGGATCCCCTCACCCCATACTCCCGTATAACCCTCCACAAGACCTCTCGAGGGACCCGGTCATAAGCCTTCTCCAAGTCCACAAAACACATGTAGACAGGTTGGGCAAACTCCCAAGCCCCCTCCAAGATCCTTGCGAGAGTGAAGAGCTGGTCGGTGGTTCCACGACCAGGACGAAATCCGCATTGTTCCTCTTCGATCTGAGGTTCAACTATCGGCCGGACCCTCCTTTCCAGCACCTTGGAGTACACTTTCCCTGGGAGGCTGAGTAATGTGATGCCTCTATAATTGGCACACACCCTCTGGTCCCCTTTTTTAAATATTGGGACCACCACCCCAGTCTGACCCGGACTTCCACGCAATGTTTAAGAGGCGTGTCACTCAAGACAGCCCCTCAACACCCAGCGCCTTCAGCATTTCTGGACGGATCTCATCAGTCCCTGGGGCTTTGCCACTGTGGAGTTGTTTGACTATCTCAGTGACCTCCTCCAGGGAAATTGACGATGACCCCCCATCATCAACCGGCTCTGCCTCGATCGTAGAGGGTGGATTAGTCGGGTTCAGGAGTTCCTCAAAGTGCTCTTTCCAATGCTCAACAACCTCCTCAGTTGAGGTCAGCAGTGTCCCTTCCTTGTTGTATATTGCTTGGATGGTTCCCCGCTTTCCCTTCCTGAGGTGTCTGATGGTCTTCCAGAAACACTTTGGTGCCGACCGAAAGTCCTTCTCTATGGTTTCTCCGAACTCCTCCCACACCCGCTGCTTTGCCTTGGTCACGGCCGAAGCCGCAGCCCTCCGGGCCAGCCGATACCCTGCAACTGCTTCTGGAGTCCCCCGGGCTAACATATCCCGGAAGGTGTGGCTATACTAGCTAGCCCCCAGCTGAGCGCCTCTGTGCTGGAGTTCACCCCGGTGGACAAGAGGGTCGCCTTCCTGCGCCTTAGGACTGTGGGGGGGAAAACTCTGACTGTGGTTTGTGCTTATGCACCGAACAGCAGTTCAGAGTATTCAGCCTTTCTGCAGACCCTGAGTGGAGATCTATTTGGGGCTCCTGCAGGGGACTCCACTGTCCTATTGGGGGACTTCAATGCACACGTGGGCAATGATGGAGAAACTTGGAGGGGCGTGATTGGGAGGCATGGCAACCACGATCTGAACCCGAGTGGTGTTTTGTTGTTGGACTTCTGTGCTAGTCACAGTTTGTCCATAACAAACACCATGTTCGAACACAAGGATGCCCACAAGTACACCTGGCATCAGAACACCTTAGGCCGAAGATCGATGATAGATTTTGTTATCGTATCAGCCGATCTGAGGCCATGTGTTTAAGACACTCGGGTAAAGAGAGGGGCAGAGCTGTCCACTGATCACAATCTGGTGGTGAGCTGGTTTCGATGGCGGGGTAAGCTTCTGGACAGACCTGGGAAACCCAAGCTTGTAGTGAGGGTGCACTGGGAACATCTGGAGGAAGAGCCTGTCTGGAGAGATTTCAATTGCCACCTCCGGCGGAGCTTCTCTGGCATCCCTGTGGAGGTTGGGGACATCGAGTATGAGTGGTCGGTGTTCAAAGCCTCCATTGCTGAAGCTGCGGCTGGGAGCTGCGGCCTGAGGGCCATAGGTACCTCAAGGGGCGGTAACCCTCGGACACCGTGGTGGACAGCGGTGGTCAGGGAAGCCGTCCGACTGAAGAAGGAGGCGCGAGTTTTAAAAGGTAATAAATGTCAATGTATTATCTTTCTGAGTAGACTGGACGATTCAGCTTACTTTTAGTAAATCTAATTGGAGAATTAGCACCAGACATGTTTGTAAAGGTCCAAATATTGCGATGTATTGCTTTAAGATTGAGCTTAAAAAGTTTCTCATCATGTCCACCTCCAGCTTTTCATAATGCTATGAGCTCAAACTGCTTCTGTTGACTATCTCATTTTATACTTTTCTTTATTATTTCTCTTTCTCATGTTTTATTCCAAAACTGTATTATTGTTTATCATTCCCCTACCCTCTGATTTGCCATTAATGTTCATGTTCAGATGGGAGCGGACTGTGTATAAACCCTCTGGGCTTCCCTTCCCTCCCAGCACTGGATTGTAAATTATGAATTGATTGTTATTTTCTTCTTTTAAAACATGGTGCAAATAAATAAACTAAAAACTAAAAAACAAAACAAAAATAAACTAATCGAGTCGACAGAGTTTAGAGGTTGAATGACTCAGAATAATTCAAATGTGCCAACATGGATGCTAAAGTGTGCTGCAGTCTCCATGCTCTGCTCAGAGCTGGACAGAGATGAAACTGGATCTGGAAATCCTGAAACATGAATCCCCCCTCTCTCTTAATATCAACATCTGAGCAGGAACCTCCTCTTAGTATCAACATCTGAGCAGGGACTGCCGGAGCAGGAGCTCAGCTGTCTGAGCAGCATGTATAGCCAAGTGGGAAAAATGCTAAAACAATCAGAAGTTAGAATAGTTGAGACGAAAAGCAAACATTGTTAACTGGCGAACCAGCTCTTGTGTGAACGGAGCGGACTAATTCGATCTCTAAGATCTCTTGTGTGAACGGAGCGGACTAATTAGATCTCTAAGAAACACAGACAACACTGGCTTCTTATTGATCCTGCTCCCTCCACCATGCACACAATGTCTTATTATTTTGACCCTGTTTACTTTATAACTTAATAATACGTTACATTGTATATTTATGGGAAGTGGCCCCAGACCCATTCAGCCCAGGGTGACACACATGGCATGCTGGCTATGTGCTGCGAGGCGGTGTTAACTGAGTGACTGACAGACAGACTGACAGACCATAATAATCATATTACTCATCACTCCTCACTCACTTAAGAGTACAGCCATGTGTGGTCCAGTCCCTGAGACCTGTCACACACACACACATATACAAACACACACAAACGAGAGCACACACAAACATCCTCATAAACACACACACACACACGCACACACGCGCACACACACGCACACACACACACACACACACACGCGCACACACACACACACACACACGCGCACACACACGCACACACACACACACGCACACACACACACACACACACACACACACACACACACACACACACACACACACACACACACACACACTATCCACCCTGTTGCTTTCTGTTACCACACAGCTCATTGAAGAGGACGCCTCGTCTTGTTGCTTAGATGTTTATACTGGACAGTTCATCTCACATCACGTCACATAGGAAACATGTACAGTATGAACTGTACTGTGTGTTATTATCATAATTAATATCAGTGCGTTTACTGATGATATACTCACTCTCTGTCGATGACGAGACAGGTGACCGTTTCTGCCGCGATGACGTTCGCTGTCCTGATGTCCTCTCTGTAAAAGCACACAAACACACACACACAAACACACACACACACACACACACACACACACACACACACATTCATTAGCCACATATATAGGATCACACAATGTAAAATAGAGAAACGCGCTGAACACACGTCGATCTAATCCATGAGCAGTGAGCGAGCTTTACTCTGAGTTCTCTATGACATCATCAACCTCATCTTCCTCTGAGGAGGAGGAGTCCCCCTGTTCACAGAGCTCTGACTCCGAGTCCCAGGGGTCCATGCACCCAGGTGTCGCTATGCCCCCTCAGTCTGGTACACTACTGGTGGTACTACAGCCTATCAGTGCAGTCCATAGACATGGTACATCCAGAGAAGACAGCTTTGATCACTACCGAGAACCAGCATCCTCCATCCAGCTTTACAACACCAACACTGGGAACAGCAGAACCTAGCTGGGAACAGCAGAACCTAGCTATACACTACCCACACTGGGAACAGCAGAACCTAGCTGGGAACAGCAGAACCTAGCTATACACTACCCACACTGGGAACAGCAGAACCTAGCTGGGAACAGCAGAACCTAGCTATACAACACCCACACTGGGAACAGCAGAACCTAGCTATACACTACCCACACTGGGAACAGCAGAACCTAGCTATACAACACCCACACTGGGAACAGCAGAACCTAGCTAGACAACACCCACACTGGGAACAGCAGAACCTAGCTGGGAACAGCAGCACCTAGCTAGACAACACCCACACTGGGAACAGCAGAACCTAGCTAGACAACACCCACACTGGGAACAGCAGAACCTAGCTATAAAACACCCACTCAGCGGGACTGCAGAACCTAGCTATATAACACCCACACTGGGAACAGCAGCACAGGAACAGACTGCCGTTCAGATCATCAGAAACTCAATCCACACTGTTGATAACCAGGGTCAACAAACACGGCCGGGAGGAGAATGACATGCATGTGGCACGGACACCACAGACTATTTCAGTAGATAGGGGTGACAATTCCTCTGCATGTTCTCTATCTGGCCTATGTTCATCCACACACACACATGCACACACATACACACACGCACACACACATACACACACGCACACGCACATACAAACACAAACCCACACACACGCACGCACGCACACACACGCACTATGGGGTGTGATTAGTGCCAGCACACCATACTGAAACGCTTGACTTGCGCCTACTTAAGAAGACGTGATGACATCAAACGTCTAAACGCACGTGTATAATTTCCATTGACAAACAATGGAGAGACAGACGTCTCATAGCTGTAACGTACCTGTAACGCAGACGCAGTGCACATGTTGTTTACACGTATTGCGCATCGTGTGCGTGACGGCAACACTACAGGTTAGATGCGCCTCACATATGCGACACCAACACTACACATGACAGTTTGGTAAAATCATAGATGAACGTCCGTACGTACGTCTTGTAATGTGTGCAGAAATTGCATAGCGACGTGTCAAACGTGCCAGTGCCTTGCTAGCGCAGCAGACGTGTTAGCGGCCGCACGTGTAAGATCAGTTGCCTTTAAATCATAGCTGGTTCTAATCTCGTCCTTGCCAATTGGTAATGCATTCTCAATAAATGGAATTCGCACATGTTAAGCAACTTGTTTTTAATAAAGCCTAATATCTGAATGACTCTTTCTTCGCAATTTAAAAGAAATGTTCAGATACACGTGTTTCTTGTCAATAGAGGGCGCTGCAGCACCGTCAGCACCAGTTCGTGCGCGCTCTTATTTGAAAATGTAGCGATAGTGGAGATAAAACGACACATATCTAGGAAATGTTATGCAAGGAGGGTCCGGTAATTTGATTGAGTGCAAATAAATATTTTTAATTTTTATTCAATATGGACAAATGAGCCCCGCTCGCAGCTTCTAGTGCCCGCTGACTTAACACGAGCGTGCAAACGTTACATGCATGGCACGGCACCTTTGACACGTGACCCTCTGAGAATGCGAGCGACTCATAACGCGTGCGTATATGCACGCCTATTAATCAGCTCGCCAAAGTACCTTTATACACGCAATGCAGGCAACAAAAGCACTGAGTGTTTGTTACTCTGGCACGAATCACACCCCATACCACACAGGCGCACGCGCGCACGCACACACACACACACACACACACACACACAGGCCCACAGACAAATAAAGACATACACACCATGGGAAAAGGTCACAGCTGCTGGGGGAACAGCAAGTTTGTTTTACCAATGGAGAGGAGTGGGGGAGAGGGGAGGACCTCTCTCAGTGAGACGATCCGTGTGTTTGTGTGTGTGTGTGTGTGTGTGTGTGTGTGTGTGTGCATGTGCGTGTCCGTGTGTGTGTGATGGAAGAGAAACCAGCACCAATTATATTGTTTCCCTTTTCTGTTTTACACTCTTTTTGACATGCTTTCATCTTCCACTGACCTATCACCCACACAAACACACATACCCACACACACACGCACACCTAGAAGGGCAGATTGGTGTAGCAGAGCACACGTTGTCTGAGGTATCGATGGATGGTAATTCATACTTCAACAAATGGTAAGACCAAAGTGACATCAGATACTGTGCCAACCAATCAGGGACCATAGCTCACTTGAGGCAAAATACAACACTGTACAGCCATGCAGTGTTTCCCCTAGGACTTTTTTCAGGGGAGTGGTAGAGTGGTAGAGTGGTAGAGTAGAGTGGTAGTGGTAGAGTGGTAGAGTGGTAGAGTGGTAGAGTGGTAGGGTGGTCGAGTGGTAGAGTGGTAAGAGTGGTAAGAGTGGTAGAGTGGTAGAGTGGTAGAGTGGTAAGAGTGGTAAGAGTGGTAGAGTGGTAAGAGTGGTAGAGTGGTAGAGTGGTAGGGTGGTAGAGTGGTAGGGTGGTAGAGTGGTAGGGTGGTAGAGTGGTAGGGTGGTAGAGTGGTAGAGTGGTAAGAGTGGTAGAGTGGTAGAGTGGTAGAGTGGTAGAGTGGTAAGAGTGGTAGAGTGGTAGAGTGGTAGAGTGGTAGAGTGGTAAGAGTGGTAGAGTGGTAGAGTGGTAAGAGTGGTAGAGTGGTGGAGTGGTAGAGTGATAGGGTGATAGGGTGGTAGAGTGGTAGAGTCAGGGGAGTGGTAGAGTGGTGGAGTGGTAGGGTGGTAGAGTGGTAGAGTGGTAGGGTGGTAGAGTGGTAGAGTGGTAGTGGTAGAGTGGTAGAGTGGTAGGGTGGTAGAGTGGTAGAGTGGTAGTGGTAGAGTGGTAGAGTGGTAGGGTGGTAGAGTGGTAGAGTGGTAGAGTGGTGGAGTGGTAGAGTGGTAGAGTCAGGGGAGTGGTAGGGTGGTAGAGTGGTGGAGTGGTAAGAGTGGTAGAGTGGTAAGAGTGGTAGAGTGGTAGAGTGGTAAGAGTGGTAGAGTGGTAGAGTGGTAGGGTGGTAGAGTGGTAGAGTGGTAGAGTCAGGGGAGTGGTAGAGTGGTAAGAGTGGTAGAGTGGTAGGGTGGTAGAGTGGTGGAGTGGTAAGAGTGGTAGAGTGGTAAGAGTGGTAGAGTGGTAGAGTGGTAGAGTGGTAGAGTGGTAGGGTGGTAGAGTGGTGGAGTGGTAGAGTGGTAGAGTGGTAGAGTGGTAGGGTGGTAGAGTGGTAGGGTGATAGGGTGGTAGAGTGGTAGAGTGGTAGAGTGGTAGGGTGGTAGAGTGGTAGAGTGGTAGAGTAGAGTGGTAGGGTGGTAGAGTGGTGGAGTGGTAGAGTGGTAGAGTGGTAGAGTGGTAGGGTGGTAGAGTGGTAGGGTGATAGGGTGGTAGAGTGGTAGAGTCAGGGGAGTGGTAGAGTGGTAGAGTGGTAGAGTGGTGGAGTGGTAGGGTGGTAGAGTGGTAGAGTGGTAGAGTGGTAGAGTGATAGAGTGGTAGAGTGGTAGAGTGGTAGAGTGGTAGAGTGGTAGGGTGGTAGAGTGGTAGGGTGGTAGAGTGGTGGAGTGGTAGAGTGATAGGGTGATAGGTTGGTAGAGTGGTAGAGTCAGGGGAGTGGTGGAGTGGTAGGGTGGTAGAGTGGTAGTGGTAGAGTGGTAGAGTGGTAGGGTGGTAGAGTGGTGGAGTGGTGGAGTGGTAGAGTGGTAGTGGTAGAGTGGTAGAGTGGTAGAGTGGTGGAGTGGTAGAGTGATAGAGTGGTGGAGTGGTAGAGTGGTAGAGTGGTAGGGTGGTAGGGTGGTAGAGTGGTAGAGTGGTGGAGTGGTAGAGTGGTAGAGTGGTAGGGTGGTAGGGTGGTAGAGTGGTAGAATGGTAGAATGGTAGAGTGGTAGAGTGGTAGAATGGTAGAATGGTAGAGTGGTAGAGTGGTAGAGTGGTAGAGTGGTAGGGTGGTAGAGTGGTAGAGTGGTGGAGTGGTAGAGTGGTGGAGTGGTAGAGTGATAGGGTGATAGGGTGGTAGAGTGGTAGAGTCAGGGGAGTGGTAGAGTGGTAGAGTGGTAGAGTGGTAGAGTGGTAGTGGTAGAGTGGTAGAGTGGTAGGGTGGTAGAGTGGTAGAGTGGTAGAGTGGTAGAGTGGTAGGCCCCCGAACATCTAGTGTTGTCGTGGGGCGTGCATGTCACGGATATGTCAACAGTGTTGTCATAGACACGCACAGTAAGGCGTTTATCGGTGCTTTTCTCTACACTGAACTGTAATGAAACAAGTGCCCATAACTTAGGTAAATACATAGTAACAATATATGAAATGAAAACATATTACTCGAAAATTATAACATTTCCTGCAGAAAATGTGTGTGAATGCTTAGCATCATTAGGTCGTCCTTAGACGAGTTTGACAGCGAAGTCTCCAATCTTCTCTTTTGTCCATACATCGACAGTTCCGCAGAACTCTCCACTCCTGTGTCCCTCCTCAGTACATCCACGTATGTTGGTGTGGGACGTCCTCTTAATCGGTGCCCGTGTGTCGGCTCCCACAGCACCAGCTTGCTGGCTGGGAGTTCATGATGTCTGTGGCAGTGGCCAGCAAGTTTCATCCTCCTGGATGCCACTTTCTCACTCAGCTTTGGTAGCCCCTCATACAGGTGCTTGTTTTTAGCACCACACGCAGCATTCTGGTGTAGCACCCATCCAGAGACTTCTGCAGGGTGGGCTTCAGGATCCACGTTTCACAGCCCTATAGGAGGACAGACTCCACGGTCGCATGGAGGAAGCTCAGTTTGATGTGTCGAGGGAGATGGGAGTTCCACACACTATTCATGCCATCCAGGGCCCTCCATGCCAGCGCTTTTCTCACCTTAAGGTCCTGTTCTGATGAGTAGACCCAGGAACCCAGGTATTTGAAGTCGCTAACTTCTGTTAGAGCATTGCCCCCTGCTGTCTTGAGAGGTGGGTGGTCCAGAGGGGTGTTGTAAGTGATTGCCTCGGTCTTCTTAGCATTCAACCTGAGGCCAACCCTGGAACATTCTGCCTCTACTCTGTTCAAGAGCTCCTGTGCCTGCTCTACACAGTTGCATAAAAATAAAAATCTTCTTGCACACGCTGGTCACCTTTGCAGTTTTTATTGTCGACGTTTCTGTCTACATTATCTTTCTCAAGACATTCAAAACTGCAAAGGTGACCAGCGTGTGCAAGAAGCTTTTTATTTTTATGCAACTTGATACTTTGGGGATCAGCCTCTTAGCACCGCTAGAGGGGTGTGCGTGTGACCTGCTTCTAAACTGCTCCACACGGTTGGACATCAGACAGATGTCATCTGCATAGTCCAGGTCTGCGAGGACTACAGAGGGGTTTCTTCTAGACTTCCTAGGTGTTATTATGAAGCTAAGCTCCTGCTC
This sequence comes from Borostomias antarcticus, assembly GCF_949987555.1. Lineage (NCBI taxonomy): Eukaryota > Metazoa > Chordata > Actinopteri > Stomiiformes > Stomiidae > Borostomias > Borostomias antarcticus. The sequence goes on from NC_140258.1 coordinate 1,223,593, forward strand.
CTGCCCACTGATGGCTTTCCTAAGCGCGTAGTCCAGGGCTACAATGAAGAGGAAGGGGGCAAGAGTGTCCCCCTGTAGCACTCCTGCTAGGATGTCCAACTCCTCACTGTTGCCATCCGGGGTTACCACTCTGGCTCTTGTGCCCGTGTACGTGGCCTCTATGGCCCAGAGTAGGTTAGGAGGGACCCTGTAGGCCTTACAGATTTTCACCATCACGCCTCTGTGTATTGAGTCAAATGCTTTTTTGAAATCAATAAAACACAGGACTGCTGTTAGGTTGTTCCTTTTCACCTCCTCGATGATCCTCCTTAAGGCCAGGATGTGGGCTACGGTGGTCCTTCCTTTTCTGAAGCCATTGTGGTCGTCCCTCAGGTGAGGGTCAATGGCATCTCGAATCCGATTAAGTATCATGTGGTTGTACATTTTCGCTATGACACATGTCAGGCTAATGCCACGATAGTTGTCTGGCTTAGACAGATCTCCAGATTTCGGCACCGGGATGATGTTGGAGAGGGACCATATATCAGGCTTGATATTTCCTATCAGAGCTTGGTTGCAGATCTTCAATATGTCGAGATCACAGTTGTTAGGGACCTCTGGGGGGATGCTATCCGGCCCAGCACTTTTCCCTTGCTTCAGAGCGGACTTTGCTGTGGCAAACTCCGTAGCTGTAAAGGGGCTATTGTCAATCGTCAAAGATTTGTGTGGACTGCAGGTATTTCTTCCTCAGCTCCTTCCACTGTCGGGTGTGTGCCTAGGAGATCCCGGAAGTGGGTGAACCAGGAGGCCACTCTCTCCTCTGGGCTGCAGCCTGCTAGTTGTCCCTCCCTTGACCTCTTGCACCCACTCATCTCGTTTATGACCCTCCATGACTCCTTGTACTGTTGTTCGCCATGCACCGCCTCCAGCTTCCTCACCTTCTCCATCAGCTCCTCCCCTTTGATCCTGTCATAGGTGTTGAACAGCTGCTGTTTGGCCTCGTTCAACATCTCCCGACTCTCTGTGGTCCCTTCTTCCTCAAAGCTTCTACGCGCCTCTTCCATCCGTGCCCGCGCCCTCATGACCTCCGGGTGCTTGGATCTGGGGCAGACTCTGAGTCTCCCCTTTGTCGGCACCCACCTCCTTGTTGCCTCCTCGTTAGCAGCAAGAAACTGCCCATATGTTGTCTGAGGCTTTTCCTCTTCGGCCTGCAGTAAGCGGCTTCTCACCTCCGCCGTGTAGCTGGCCTGGAGGTCGGGGCTTCTTGCAAAGGCCTCCCAGTCGGGCCGAGGCCTCGGGATGTTCTTGGGGACCCTCAGGCTCAGACGCAGCCTCACAGAGACCACACGGTGGTCAGAGCCTACAGAGTCGAACATACTGTACTGTACTGTAGGATGGACGTCCTCCATTTCCTTCTTACCAGTATGTAGTCCAGCTGACGTAGCATACCGTTAGCTCGGTCCAGGAATGTCCATCTCTTGCCCATTCTCTTAGGGAACAAGGTGTTGGCGGCCAGGAGCTTGTGTTCCGTGAGCAGAGCAGTTAGATGTTCTCCGTTACGATTGGTGGTGTTGTGGTATGTGAAGGGTGCATCTTCTGGTCTGAGCCTCGCATTGTAGTCCCCCAGGATTATCAGGAAGTTGTGAGCCGGCACATGGTGGATTGCTGGGCTTAGGTCCTCGTAGAACTTCTCCACTTCCTCAACTGGTGCTGCGTTGGTGGGAGAGTACACACTCATGACAGTTGTTACTGGGTTCCCCTCGAAGTCAGCGATAAGGATCCTGTTGGTGTGTTGCTGCACCCTACGAAGAGCTTTTCGTGCTCGAGGGCTCACCATTAGCCCCACGCCACCAGTGGCGCCCTGGGCATCATTCCGCCATGCAGATGAGGTGATGAACAAACATTCCCCCACTCTGCGGTACACAATTGGCTGGTCAGTGTGCACTCTTCTGTGCTCCTGGACTCCCAGGATCTCCACTCCCCTCTCACCAACACAGTGCGCTAGTTACTCTAGCCGTGTCTCCTCCCTTACTGTGTTTGCGTTGAAGGTTCCCATAATAAATGGTCTCCTACAGCGCAAGAGTGCATTGGACAGTGGGCTGTGGTCAGACTGAACCCTTCCTCTCCAATGGAGAGGGTTTGGGGTCTAGTCATCATAGTGTCCCCCCCGGAGGACCAGCACCACCATCCGCTGCTTGGTTCCTGTGGACTCCCACTGCTGGAAGTATAGGGTTCTCAATGATCAGTGTCTCCATTGTCAGGCTTTACAATGCTAGTTAAGGACTGTGGGGCGCAACTCCTCACAGCCCTACTCTGGACATTTTGGGCTTAATGCCCTCATCCACCCTTGCTCGACAACCTCCAGATGGTATACGGTGTGGAGCCAGGCGCGAGCAGCACCTGTGGTTTTTGTTCGGGGTGACCTTCTCCTAGAAGGGTTGCCTACCATGGCTGTGAGCCCCATCTGCCCATGCTATTTGCCCATAGCTAGGACAGTGGTTGGCAGGAGCCAGGGCGTGTCCACACATAGGTGCGCATGCGTGCCTTGCCTCTGGGGCCCACTGTTGCTCCGAGATCCCCTACAGTTTAGCCTGGGACTGCGAGGTACCCAGTTACCATGTGTGGCCACGGGGAGGCGCTGTGGGAGTCTTGGCGGTGGAGTGGCTTTGTACCGGCAGAAGGAGGCTTACACACTCGGCTCCTCTTTTCACCCTCAGTGAGGAGGGCTAGCCAGCGGCTCCTCTTTTCACCCTCAGTGAGGAGGGCTAGCCAGCGGCTCCTCTTTTCACCCTCAGTGAGGAGGGCTAGCCAGCGGCTCCTCTTTTCACCCTCAGTGAGGAGGGCTAGCCAGCGGCTCCTCTTTTCACCCTCGGTGAGGAGGGCTAGCTGGCGGCGGTAGCTGAAAGCAGAGTAGCAAGCAGAAGCGGCATGCAGCATGCACTAACTACAAGCACTACTACCACAGATCTACTGCACTACGCATCACACAACCCTGCACAGTAATGCACACACATGAGCAGCTGAAAGGAAATTGCAAAAGCATTGTTGAAAATGCATAGCCTAAATGGGGAAAATGTCCACAACACATAGCTAATGCCTACAATGTATGCCCTACATAGTTACTAACATCAGAAGACAAACTAAACTGTACTTGTAGTTACATTACTTATGTAGCTAGCTGCAGCAACAGAAAATATTTTCATTTCATCATTTCTCACTCCCAGTCAGAAAATGTCCGCTACCCGCGATGCTAATTTTCGCAATGTTAAACTCCATGACTACGCTAAAAATGTTAGCAACCTAAAAGTCCTCTATTTTTGGGGGGCTTTTTGGGTCTTTCAGGAGGAGCAGGGGGTCCCGTTGGGGGTGAGTGCTAAGGCAATGGTAGGGGAAACACTGTCGTGTCATTCTGCCATAGCTCTCAACTCTCTCTCTCCCTGTCTCTCTCTCACATATGAACACACAAACCCGCCAAAGCAGAAGCACAAGACACACATACACAAACACACACACACACACACACACACACACACACACACACATACAAACACACACACACATACAAACACACACACATACACATACACATACAAACACACACACATACACATACAAACACACACACACACACTGCCTCCTAAAAAGGCTCCATTAAGGCTGATGAGAGTGCAGACTGTGATTTGTAAATATTGCCGGTGCAGATAAAAGGCTCTCTGAGTGTCTGAATGGGAGCTATCAGCTTCCATGGTCACGGACACACATGGTGAACTCTCAATTAAAACTCTGGGCCTTGTTCAGGGCCTCCTGATCAAAAGACTACAGTCAAGATGCTGCACTCTGTATTTATAC